>NC_051042.1:18444669-18724669 GCF_904848185.1 Acanthopagrus latus | reverse complement strand
ACTCTGCTACAGTTTACCCCTGTGCCATGCACTATTATTTGATGTTGTGAGCATTCATCAGTTGTAAAAAGATTCCTCTCTCTCTTTCTCTCTCTCTCTTTCTCACACACACACACACACACACACACACACACAGTCAATGTTGTTATAGCAAATTGAATCACACATTAATAAAGTGAAACATTTGGAGAACTATTTACTTTTAGGGGAGCATTTAAGCTTTATTGGACAATCTGTACTGTAAGCTGTAAGATATACAGCTTTGTAAGCAATGTAACAAAACAGCAAAGGTGGACAAATAATACAGTTTGGAGGGTAGGAGGGAGGTTTACTTGAGCTTAGCTATGATAGACACCATCTGCACAGGTAGGTGCTAGGAGGCTTGTTTTATTTGTTTGAGCTGCTGTTGTTTGAGTGAACCAGAAGCTGAAGAATGTGTTAAGACGAAAGAGCTAAAACAACTGGAACAGGACAGGGTGGTGAAGCACCCACAAACGGGTTGTCTGCGCAACAAGCCTGAACGCTTTGCTGCTCTGGAGACTGAGGCACCCCATTTGGCTAATGAAGTCCCAGACTGTCTTCACACCACACCCCCACCCACCACTCCACTATGAAATGTTCTACTCATGAAAGTAATGAGGCAGGGAGGGAGAAAGACTCTTCTGGCCACTGATAACCTCAGACTAAACTTGCAACCTTACGAGACAAGGGCCTAATATCTGGCCGTCAATCAGCCCCAGCATCCCTGGCTGGAGTGTTTAATTACAAGGATCAATTATTTACCAGCCTCCTCTTTCACTACTCAGTGCTCCCAAAAAAGGAGTGTAAAGAAAAAAAAAGAGAAAAGAGAAAACATGACAGACCCAGACGTGGTGGCAAATTTCATACGGAGAACACAATATGCTGCTTGTTCCAATTGATAAAGACTGTTTTATTCTGAGTACTATAAGATAGATGGGTTTCTGGGCTGTTGCACTTTATAACGGATGACTACAAATGTCAACATGTGTTGTGAGATTCATTTAACTAAAATGGCATTTTTCTACAACTTCAACAGTTAAAAATTCTACAAATACACAACTGGGTTCAGTTGAGACTGATATTGAAAATAAAAGATTGCGCTAAACTCTTGAGATCTTCACAAAATGCAAACGCTTATTTACAAACTGAAACCAGGAATTGTCTGTCTTAGGAGACACTGACAGAGAAACTGTCAAATTCCTTCATAAAGAATGTTTTTAAAATAATAATGGAAAAAAATTATAGTGCCCATCCTAACAGTGTAAAAAAGTCCTTTACAAAAAGCAAAGACTCGCAAACAACTGCTGAAGCTCCCCTGGAATTCGTCTTTACTTCTAAAGACATTTCTTGACTTCAGCTGCATGGCCTAAACAGCACTTGGAAGGCTTTTAACTAATTTGCAGAGACAAGATCATATTACCCCTTTGCTTGTATTCACAACAGCACTTCACCTGGCTGATGCTGGTGATATAAGTTAGGTAGCACAGATAAAACTCACAGAAAGTGACATTTTACCTGAAATAATGTATATTTCAAATGCTACAGTCCATGTGCAAACAAAGATATATCACACAAATATAAATTTCCTGCAAATGCTGCCTGTCAGGTTTACAACAGAGGCTTTATAGATTGTATATTAAGTTTCTAAATAGCCTTGCACAAAAGTGCAAAGTACACCCTGTACTGCAGACTGAGAGAGTCATTTCTCACCTCAGATGGCCCAAAATTCAGCTGTGGGACTTTAAACTAATTTAAAGAGACAAGATCATATTAGCCCTATCGATGTCCCTCTTTACAAGCTGGTACACTCAGTACCTGGTAAAAAAAAAAAAAAAAGAAAAAGAAAAAAAACCAGAAGAAAAAAAAGAAAAGAAAAATATTAAACATTGATGCATTTTTCCTCCCTGACAACCTCCATAAGCCATAAATTCCACAAAACCACATTTAATGTAAAAATGTGGAAATGACAGATACAATAGGCTATAGACAAAGGACTTGACTACTTTTTCATGTCACACAACTGTACACTGTTTTTTCTTCCTGCCTTCAATCTTGCATATAAAAATGCAAGAAAAAAACAAAACACCGAGATGCAGCAGCTGGCAGAGTGTTTTGTGGTCATCTATCCATAGAACAGAGTGCCTCTTCATGTGTCCGAATTACAGCCAGCCAAATAACCCAAATAACCCAAATAACAGGGGAAGTGAAAAATGCAGCACTCGACAGTGTCTGCTGTGGTTCAGGGCCTTAACAAGTTATGACACCTGTGATTTGTGGTTTGCGTGTTTGGCTTTATTTTTGTGCTAGATTTCCACTGTCATCATGAGTCTAGCCTGGTTTGTGCTATTTATGGTGTGCAGGCTCCACATCAGCGACCACCTGCTCTCTACACTCGCTACCATTAATGCGTCTGTTTCTTTCACAATGACCCCAGACTTTAAAATTCAAGTGCTGAGTTTGTCTATGAACAGTTTGCTTTAATGAGTTTCTTTGTTGTTATTGTAGTTGCCTTGATATTTGGTTAATAAAGAGGTGCCCGCATTTATGAGGTCATGTTATATACATAGTTGACCCTAATTACAATATACAATACTAATTAAAGTTTAATAACATAAAGCAACTAAATAAGAATTATCCAGCCTTCCTGCAACATAATTAAATGTATGCCAAAGAATATAATCGTTTAACTTTGCTTGATAATCCTAAAACTACATCAGTCATTCAACATAACTAACATGTTAGGGTGAGAAATAATTAATCTGCTGTCACATCAGCAGATTACAAGGAAATGCCTTAAGGTATTGTCAGAGACAATAAGATAAAAAAAAAAAGTAAAGGTATAACCAACCAATAACAATCCTTTGCCTAATCCTGCTCAAAAAATGTGTTGATTGTTGGAAGACTGATGCTGATCCAAAAAAAAGTAGGTTTAACACTTATGGCCTCATTAAATCCACAAGGGGGAGCGTGTTGAGACTGAAATGTAAGAGTAGGCAGCGCGTTTCTCCTTCTACAGCAGCACAGGGTTTTTCCCCTGGACTCTCAGCTGATGGCTCATTAATCTATTCTGGAGGAGGTCCCCTACGCAAGCAGCTTGCGCCAGTGGAGGACTCCTCATGCTTCACCCATTTCAGCAAAATTCTTATACTTAACCAAGAGTACTACTGAGTTGAAGAGTTGAAGAGGCGGGTACATGACACCATTACAACAAAGAATTTTTAAAACATGGATTTCGTGTTGTTGCTTTACATGACTGAGAACAACGTATAAAAAAACTGGGCTAAACCATATTCATCCACTTTGTCTTTCTCCACTTTTCCTGCAAGTGGAGAAAGTACTCGATTTTCTCTCCATTTCCAGTACTAGTCCCAACTACTTACACCAATCCAATCTATAGCAGCTCTGTGAGGTTGTATATAGCAAAGCAGTGCTTTGAGCCTAAAGCTGACGTCAGCATGCTAACATGTGCAATACAAACATACTGATGTGTAGCATGTATGTCATATACCATGCACATTATCTTAGCGTGTTAGCAAAGTACACAAAGTGCAGCGGATGGGAATGGAACCATTACTTTAACACACAATATGTACAAAGTTCTGGCTCTATGGAGTCTCTCTATCAAACAAATCCAAAAATGATTGCTGATTATTGTGTGGGGAGGGCTAAGCAGAGTCAGGGACATGGCCACTGCTCAGCTGATCACAGCTGGCCAGTTCTTGAGGAGAGTTCGGTGCCGAGCCAGACACTCTGTGGGAATAAACCTGGATCTGTGCTCTGATTCAGAGATGCTTACCGACAGAGGAGAGCTGACAAAGAGTGGAATTTTCTTCACTCACATTTATCAACCTGACTGCAGCAGCGAGACAGAGGAGGGCTCCATTGTCAGGTTTGTATGTTTTGTGCTAGAGGGGAAATGTACTTCACTTTATGAATGTAATGATACAGAGAGTGGGGTACAAGAAGAAAGAGAACCGGAATCTCAGGTGAGTGCTGAGTTTAGTGACAGTCCTGAATGCAAACTCAAACACACCCTCTGCATGTCCTTGCTTTCGGCTGTTGTAAAGTAATCTGATTGTTTGTGGCATATAAACACACCTACAACTAAAGTAAACACAAATTACCCTGTGGTCAAACTGACTCTGGTGGTGGTAAATACTCCATTAAACAACTACCAATGCAGATGGTAATATTTCTGAAGTGACTCGGATGAGGTAATGTTTTAGTTTTATTCACGTTCACATTTGTGGACTTCCCTCCTCACTCTTTCCTGGAAGTTACAGCAACATGTACCCTTACCTTGAGTACCTCCAGTTAACGTGTATTTTTCCGAATTGGAAACAATTAGTGTACAACTCATCAGAACATATTCAAAAGTCTAGTTGTTCTAGAACCGTGTAGCTAGTGTGGCCGAAAATCACTTCCCATTTTATGTTTTAAGTCCTGTTCCAGTGTGCTGCTTCATACAGACACACATCAAACTAGTGAGGAAAAGTGCTGTTAAAGTCGTTGCATGAGACCTTGATGTCAATTATCGTTGAGCTACATGCCTCTTTGTTAAGTGAATATATGTTTCAGCAGAGGAATATGACACACCATCCATCCAGATCCAACAAGCTTGATGGCTATTTGTAAGACTGAGAAAATATAGTTTAGGCTATCATTGCAAATTAGCTACCTGCATACACATTTACAGCCAGACGTCCTGTGTGGGAGGCAGCAGGGCACTGCAAGGCTCCATTTACACACTTTGGTTTAACTGCAGTATTCGCTCTGACACCCATCATCGCCTAAGTACTCCATTCATACACACGCCGCTTCAGCTGACAAGAGCAATTACATATTGGTGATTATTTTACAATAGCCATTGAAATCATTAATCCCACTGCCCTCAGTGTTTTCAGTTAACATTTGTCTGATATTAGGGTAGGTTTTTTTTTTCCTCACAGCAATTGGTCTGTCAATGACACCATCACTTAACCACCACAAATGTGACTGCTTAAAGGGCAGCTCTGTCAGAGAGTCATGTCAGAAATCAAATTTGTGATTGCCTGACTGAGACTGACAGAGCATGTGGCCGTGTCTACAGTGTTATAATTCAGCTATGTGAACGTGTTATATGTGTCAGCACCCTCATCAGTTTGCTGTGGTTATAGAACCAGTGAAACTGCAACATCACATATGTGTCATCACATAAATAAATCAACTAACACTGAAGCAACATTTAAATCTTGACTTCTGAATGTTACCATTCAATATTTAATAAGAGAATGTCACACTAAGTGAGGTCTACAGCCTGTACTGTACAAAAAAACAAAATCTATCAAACTGTTCTTTAATAGCATCTGATTGGCAAGCTGTCTTGGGACAGTTGGCAAATGGGCGGGCAGCGGAGGAGTTTAGAGGTGCTAAAGTTCAGGCAGGAGCGACGCAGCACCCTGTGTCCTGCCAACAGCCTTACAGTGGCGCAATTCCTGACTAAGTTGTTGACCCATGGCCCCCACCTGCCTTGACCATGCATTATATGGGGGGGCATCACTTCCCCTCCTATGCTTGCCTGCCACACCAGAAGGCTTTTGACTCATGCCCATCTGTCCTGGTAGTACATACATTAAGTGAAAGCCAAGCTGCTGGCACCCTGTCTAAGTCATGTGTGCTTTTACAACAACAAGTCATTAAAATAGTGTGTGAACTGCCTTTTTTTAAAAATCAAGAAAACAAAATCTCTGTGAAGACAACAAATGTTATCAAAGAGGTCATTTATAACAGTTGGCTTCAGTTTGCAAAGAGATATTACTGAGGTGTCGTGATTTGTGTGATGTTTTTTATCTAATTCAAAACCAACCAACGTATTTTTTTACAGTCCTGCAGTAAATCTTATCTTTGTGACATTTATAATATATATGGTTATTGATGCTATCAGGGAGATGTTGATTCAGCTCTGTTGTAGTTTATGAGACTGTCGTTACTGACAGGTGTTTCAAGTGTTCTGACACACATCAGAGGAACAGTCTGAGTTTGCATGCCTATGCCATTACCACAGCAACCAAGGCAGATCGGATAACAATGCCTGAAAATACAAATACAACCTAATCACTTGCTAATATCAGTGAGGGCAGTCAGTCCTAGGAATTCAAATTAGGCTTACATCAGATTTGCCAACAGGCTGAACACATTCAAGGAGCCCTTTAACGAGGAAATATACCAGTTGTTGACTAAAGACTAAAGGCTTTTGTTTAGATACTTTCTCATGGCACTAAATCAATCTTTGACGCATTACACTAGCCTGCGAAAATAACATGCATACATACAAACCTACCTGACCTGGTTGGACGTCTAAGTAATGAAGCACCTCTTTGAGCATGACAGGAGTGTGAGGAGGCTTTTCCGTTGACACAGAAGACTGCTCTTCAGATTTGTCCAGGGGTCCAGGACCAGAAGATGAATGAACTGTACAAGGGTGCTGGCTTAACTTCCATGACCTCCATGCCCTCCACACAGCCAGATTTGTTTTCCGTAATATTGGGTTGCAGCGCACAGACATGTGGAAAATCATGGTTCTTATGATGATCTACGGAGAAAAGAAGAGCGTAAATAAGTTATGTGGTCATATAAGCAGAATCATAAAGTGTTTAAACCAATAAGGTGGAACAGGTTTTGCAATACTAGTGAATATGTTGAAGGTTTAAGTTACATGGTAATGGAGTTATGGACTTAAAGTGACAGGTGACTGTTGTTGTAGTTACTATGCTATCATCTGAAAGTTCTCTATCTAGTCCATATATATCAAGTAGTTACCTACAGTAATGATATGTAACTACTATGTAGAGTGCAAGTACTTAATTTAAAACAACATTAGGCCTAAAATATAAGCACGTATGGGCAAAACCTTATGATGCAGACTTGTACGTCATAAGTTGTAATTTCGTACTTTTGAACTACATGTACTTTTGATATTTCAAGAAAAGATTTTTCTTTTCCTTTTTTCAGTGACATGAGCAGCTCACCAACTATGGGGGTCCAAGCAAAACAGCTGATAACACCTTCCAGCAGCACACAAGTGTGGCTGATACACTGCAACACCACCAAGGAGAATAAGTACATATCTGGCTGCTTGCTTCAGCATTTTGGCAGTCTACGTGAACAATGCCCGCAGCAGGCACCAAAGTAAGCCAGATGGTTTAAAGGTATTCAGGCGTTTCCTGGCAACAAGATGTATAGAAAATTAGAGCTCCATTAGTGATGAATGATTTCAATACAATAAAAATATGTGAAGAAGATGAAAAATCTCAACAAGCATGTGCATGGTATTGCTGAACGCAAAGCAAAAACAAAGTATTTGAGTGACAAGCCATGACTGCTGTCAGATTGTGGACTATATCTGCTGTCTCTTGCAGGAATCTAAGTCAACTACTCATACACACTATAATAACATTACTATTCATAGATATATTACATTACATTCATCCAGTAAAGTAAGTTATCCTTGAGCGATCAGAGCCAAATGAATGATGGTATGTTAAGAGCAAACTGTACATTTATTATCACTTATTAATCATTTTGTGCCAAATGTTGATAAAAGGTGATATCTCTGGTTCTGCAATACCAGTTTTGATTCTTTATATTCAAACTGCCAATAACTCAAACAGTGGTACAGCACTATAGGAGCACAATGCTAAACCAAGTCCCCAGGAAGAGTGCCAGGCTTTGAAGCCAAACTGTGTAATTGCGTCACAGGATGCATTGGGCCTCAACAGGCTTTTCACCGTGAGCTAACATTGTGAGAGAAGCGTCTCTACAACAGCGGATCAGTTTTTTGAACCCCTGGAAAATGACTCGGTTCACTGTCAGAATTTGAGCCATTCAGTCCAATACAATTTGGAAAGTCTAGGAGAGCTGCACAAATAAATGATTTTATCCCCATTCAAGTTAGCCGGCGCTATACTGAAAGTTAGGTGGTTCGGTCTCCAGAAGTTTCTGGTGTGCACGCTCTATGGGCCCCACAACTTCTTGGTATTTTTAGCACCCGGAAGTCAAGCCATTTTGGCTTCATACACCACTGGCAGCTTTCATATTAATGGACGGGGCTCAGTCTCCATGGTTGTGTCCACATTTTAATGTAACACTCTTGTGCTACACCTGTTGACTACTTTTCAAAATCTGATGCCTACATTACCCACAAAGCCACTTCACCACTAGTGACATCACCAGAAGCAGTTCATCAGATTGCACTCAGCTTTTTTCCGAAGCTACGAAAAGATTTATTCAACATACTTACACATATGCAGCAGTACTCCTCTGACCTGTATACTATTTGTGTAAAACATAGTGGTTGCCCTTTAAGCTTTAGGAGTGGGTGAAGGTCACAGCCCTGTACCTTTACAGCACTGTTGTTTTAGCTATCAGCAAAGTGGATTTGATTTAACCAAACATGGGTAACCTTAAGATGGTTGTTATTTTAAGCAACCTACAACACAAACGCTAACTACCTTGCTAACGTGGAGAAAACATGCTATACTGTGTTTAACACATGCTCATGCATATACACACTTGTAATGGATGAGTTTAGCGTAAATATAGTACATAATGGAGACTGTAACAGGTCTTATGAAAGGTTTAGCACACAGTCCTTGTTCTGTATCACGTGTATGTGGTAGTTGTCGGTGTTGGATCAGCTGAAGACAGGGCGATGCGACTGATATTGTTGCTATGCCACCATGTTGGGTGGCCACGCGCAGAGATAGGCAAAACACTGCATGATAATACACACATTGCCAACAAATACAGGACAGCAACAGTACACTCACATGTATTTACCACATGTGCAGGCAAGGTGAAGCGTTAAGGACAACCTTGTCTACAGCCCAGGAAGTTAACTGTAGTGTTAAGCTTACCGTAGTAGCAGCGAGTAGCCCCGCCTCCAGCACCGGCATGTCCGTTACGTCACTCCGTTCAGCCCAACGACCAACAACTCGCGTCCAATCTGCTGCGACGGAGGAAGAGGGCTTGTTTTTGAAAATATTGGCGCTTGTCGTGCTAGCTATGGCCACCTGAGTGTCGCTGGGGAATTTATCTTTTCTGCCACGAACTCCTTGTGTCACTTCAGAAAACGTTTCCGCGGTGATGAGGTGAAAGATAGCCGTTTCCGACAAAAAGGTAAGACATGAGCTCAAACAAGTACATTCTACGTGAAGAGAAGAACAAATGCTAACGTGTTTGTCGTTGGAAGTTGTTCGAGAGCTAGCTAGCTAGCTTAGCCAACTGTGCAAAGTTAACGTTGCAGTCACGCCTTTAACAAACGTCATATTACATTGCGTGCTGCAATTCAAATATCTATGCTCTCGTGTAAAACGACAGTAAGATAACATTAAAGACACTGTCGCGTGTTTTATGCAGTGGCTTGAGATGAGTTACTATGCATTAATAGTTGGACAAGATCTGGATACATCATGCTTTTATACAGCCTCATTGTGGCAACGGACTACAGGCCGTTAACTTGGATTTTAACAATAGGAATTACGACCCAGTTCCTATAATGTAACTGCATTGTATTCGCTTTTTAATGTGTAACAATAGAGCATGGGAATCAATGTTGTTCTCTGCAATGGTAGGCATGACAGTGTGCATGTAGATTCATAACACATGCACATTGCACACCCAGGTAACACCCGATCTTGTGTACACGTAGTTGCCAGTTTATAATGTCCACCTGACGAAAACCAACGCTTTTTACGCCAACCCTATTTATATGAATGAGAATGGACAAAACATTTTAGATATTAGATTAGCTGGGCGGTATGGCTTTAAAATTATATTACAATGTTTTTAGGCTATATGGTGATATACAATATTTATGTTGATATTTTGAAATTTTCTCAAAAACACTTATACATGCTTACAGAATTCAGAATCAAATGTCACAATATGTCTGATCAAGTATTGATTGATAGCTATATTGCAACAAAATTGTTGGGATGACTGTTGGTACTTTCAAAAAATATTAACACAATGAGATTGTTGATTAAAATCATCATTTATGGGAATGCTGAAGGAATCAGTTGGTTACTTAGGCCAGTCAGGTCAATTTTATTTAGTATATAACTAAACTGAAATTGCTTCAGATCTGTAGAGCATACGACTCTATCCTCAATTTTACACAAAGCAAAATTGCATCACTTCTTATTGTCTGCCCATTTTTTTTTATTTATTTATTTATTTTCCCTGTTTCCTCCTGTTATTGGTGTGATTTAATGTACATATCATCAAGAATTATACTGATGATTGCACTTTCCAGTATGGAACACTTTGCTGACCTGTTTTTTTTTCCCTCTTGGTTTTTGCAGCAAAACTTAAGTCACTGCAGTGGGACCACAATGGTGAATGATGTGTGCAGCCATGTAAAGGTGGTCGTTCGGGTGAGGCCAACCAGTGACAACGAGAAACGTGAAAACTGTCGAAATGTGGTCCAGGTTGTTGATAACCACATGCTTATATTCGACCCCAAGGAACAGGACATGTCGTGTTTTGGGTCACAAAGAGTTCGAAACAGAAACAGAGATGTCAACAAGAGGCCTAACAAAGACCTTAAGTTTGTTTTTGACCAAGTTTTCTGCGAGAGCTCTACTCAAGTGGACATCTTTGAGAACACCACTAAAGGAGTGTTGGACGGTGTGATGAATGGATTTAACTGCACAGGTAACAAATAAATACACACGTGCCCTATTACAACATTTAACCTAATTTTTTTTACAACTGTAGCAGCTCTGCCTGACTGGTGGTTAAAGCTAACTGTAGCCAGTTAAACTGTGTCAGTTCACTGCATATAAACAACCTCTGCATGTGCTCTTAGAAACATGTCATTCCATGGATTAAGACTGGGCAATTTGAACTTTAATATTGTGTTATTTATATTGTTGAAATAATTTAAGCTATATATATATCACAATACCTAAAACATCTCCTCAGAAGCACTTATAAATGCTAGAACTGGGCAGCAGAATCAAATATCACAATGAGATTTTTGAGAAAATCATCATTAATGTCTAAGTTGGTAAAGGCAAGTATTATGACAAGTAGAACAGTCGAGATAATGACATCACTGTACTGTAATGTGGCCACTACAACCAGACAAAAAAAAGATGACACCCATCTTGTATACAACATCTAAATTCTAAAGACCATATAAAGTCTCATATCGTGATAATGATATAGTAACAATATATTGCCTTACCATTGATGCAGTCATAACACAGCTACAATATACAGAAGCAGCCAGTTATACTACAACAGTGTAGAGAGCTAGGTGAACTAGTTTTGTCGTGCAGCTAGTTATCTCTCATATGTGCCACAGCTGATGACTCCAGCTGTTGTTAGCACTGGGTGAGGCCCAATACATAATACCGCATCATAACACAGCTCAGCCTTCCTCTATGGATCAAACGGAAACTTCTTCTAAGATAATGCAAAACTTATCACAAGGTAACACAATTCCCACCATGCCCCCTTGCAGTCTCCACAGTAAAGTGACCTAATCTGTCGTTGCAGTAAATATGGATTTTTGATTGCCCCTCTCTAACTCCAGCATGACCAAATACTTAAGTTCAAACGCAGTGCCACACGAGCACCACTTCAGAGCTGTGTTTTTAATTTTTTTTTTCCCCCTCAGCATGGCCCGCTGACTCATGCTGCTGTATCATTAATTGAAACTGCTGGCTGCTGTTAATTTACTTTGTCTGCTCCAGGGTTCACTTGCTGGTCACAAGCTCACAACACTTTGCAGTTCCAGTGTTTTAAATCAGCACAATTGGGATATTTTGAAAGCTAGTGCACCTGCCACACATAGGAGCAAAAACAGATTTGACTATAGAGAGTCATCAGTGGTCAATTTAAGATACTCGGATCAGATATGAATCTCAATACACCTGAAACATTTAACTGTATGGTGATTTTGGAGAATGTAGTTTGTGGTGCTGTTGAACTGTATGGTATTATCAGAGAGCCATCATTTGTGCATATCGGGTGGACATGACATAAAAAAAACACCTTTTAGTGGCTTGCTACACAATCAACACCATGAACTGCAGTCTCCAGAATGAGCAGACAGTTTACATTAAAAAAAAAAAAATTACACCCTCATTAAAATGAAATTTATTGCAGGCCTTCGTAGGTGTACCAGAGTAGCTAGCTACTGAATGTATACTTGACGCAGAATACTAATGTTTACCACCAAGCTTGTCTTTATTGAATGGTACTATGTAACGTTAAAATTGCATTTTTTTCAGAGGTGTTGGATTAAAGCTACTTTAGGGCCACTTTAAATTCTATGCTGATTAGAACATCTCACTTTTATTAGTTACAGGCTGGACACACTGGCTGCGTGACCAGTTCATGTGCATGGTGGAACATGGTGGAATAAAACAGCCTTGAAAACAACCTGTGGATGGTTATATTGATATACCAGCATTTTCTTCCTCTGCACTTTCTTTTTCTTTCTCTACATCACACCCCCAATTGTCAAAGGCAAACTCCATGAAAAGGATGAGGCAGCTCAGCAATGCAGTCGCCACACACTACTTGTGCTACCTTGCTAACTTGACAAAGGAATTTCACTCTAAGCATGGCTATTCTCTCAGCCACATTTTGAAATACAGTATATTCACAGTCCAAGTTTTTCACATTGCAATTTGTAGTTATGCTCTACCCAAATGAGTCAATGATATTGCTGTTGTGTTGTGAAGCACTGTTATATTTACATGTCTTACTCTGTAGTGATTTGTCTTTAATTGCAATTCAATTTCAGTGTTTGCATACGGTGCTACTGGAGCAGGCAAGACACACACCATGTTAGGCTCACAAGATGACCCTGGGGTCATGTACCGCACCATGAAAGAACTGTTCAAACGCATGGATGATGCCAAGGAAGAGAAAGAGTTTGCTGTAGCTTTCTCATATCTTGAGGTGAATATGTGAATTTTCTATTGTTTTTACTTTTGTCTTGTTCTTTTTGATCTCTGTATTATAGGGCAAAATTTCAGGCAGGGTTTCAATGGTAATATTCATTGATAATTAAACCATGCTTGTGTCTAAAGGCTTTGCAACAGTTACACACTGCATTACTGTCCAAGTTAAAAGGGTATATTTTTCCTCATGTTTTTCTATTTCCTTTTGTAATCGCACTTTCAACATTTTAGTATGAACTCTTATACCCGTAAGAGTCTTAACGAGTTTATGTTCGTTTTTGTTTTTGCAGGTTTACAATGAACAGATCAGAGACTTGCTGGCCAATGTGGGCCCTCTCGCAGTCAGAGAGGACAGTTCCAAAGGAGTAGTTGTTCAAGGACTCTCACTGCATCAGGTTAGCACCAACATGTACCGTACACACATAACACCATAAAGCACATGAAAGGTAAATCTGAATGTCATTTCAAAGTCTATTTATTAATACTCGATATAATTTAGATGTCTCTAAGTTGCTGTTGCAGTTCATAATGTGATGTTTTAAATTAGGAAAGCATATTTTCCAAGTCTTTAGATGTTCTGCAAGAAACAGGCTCCCTGCAAGCTCTGGTAATTAGAAATACAGTTGCTGTGTTAAGACATTATCAAAAAATAGTGTGGATGAGAAGCAGCCCCCCAACTATGTGAAGTGTATACAAATGTTCAGGTGAACTGTTTTCTCTAGTGGCTTCGTCTCTCAATAAATGAAGGTCCTCTGGAAGAACAGAATTGAGACTTTTTTACTGTGATGTCAGTTACATAGAGTAAGTGTAGTCTGTGAGACAGTATGTTGGGTATTTCCTGCATAATTAAGAACATGATTAAATTCAAAACCTGTCCAAATATTGTCATTACTGGATTAGATAAAGTACTCGAATTATTTAATGTTGACCCCCCCCCCCCTTACTGTTCTGTTGCTGTGCTGTGTAAATCCCACTGTGGGGGTTCCAAATCAGGCCTTTTACTAGGTCACACACCATCTCTTTTTTTTCCTATATAGCCTAAATCTGCAGAGCACATCCTAGAGGCTTTGGATTCTGGCAATCGCAACAGGACACAGCACCCCACCGATATGAATGCCACCTCTTCCCGGTCCCATGCTGTATTTCAGGTATTTCCATCTGGTCTAAAAAAAAAAAAAACAACAGAAACTGAAATGTACAAGCTTAAAAGTAAACTGCTCCCACTCCTCAAACTCAAATAGGCTTTCAGAAATATCTTCAGTTTATAAGAGATTACATTTACTTATTGATAGCCTTGAATTTACTTTTTCTATCCTTTTCTCCAGATATATTTGAGACAACAGGACAAAACTGCCAGTCTGAATCCTAATGTCTGCATTGCCAAAATGAGCCTTATTGATCTGGCAGGCTCAGAAAGAGCCAGCGCCACCAACGCCAAAGGGGCACGTTTGCGGGAAGGTGCTAACATCAATCGTTCACTCCTTGCCCTGGGAAATGTTATCAACGCTCTTGCTGACCCAAAGGTGAGCTTCTTTTACCTTGCATGTTCTGTATTATTGCAGAAGTAATGTAATGGCCACATTAACAAGAACTTGTCATTGTAATTAGCTAAATCACAGTCAAAGCAGATAAAGAAGACTTTTAAGAGAAACTTAGCAGTGTTCAATATAGAGCAGATTTCTGGTCCATTGCTTAAACATGCTGGCACACTTGCCCCCAATGCAAAATAAGGGAAATTAAATCAGCCATATAGGACCCAGGATGAAATTAACTGGAGTAATATAAAGTCATACTCAAATAAATGTGTTTATAGCCAAGTAATTTTGGCATTAGAGTCACTAAATACTCCTCTAATAACAGGTTTAAACAATGCTCACAATTTCTTCGATCATTGTGCCCCATTACCAGGGTCCCCACTTGTTCTAAGAAAACCTTGAAGTTTCTTAGACCCTGGGAAACCTTTAAACATTTAGACTGTTTTTGAATAATAAAGAAATCTTGGAAAAGAAAAAAAAACTTGGGTGTGTGGTCTCCCCTTAAATATTTAACAGTGTTTCACATTTTCTATTGCTATGAGCAAACTGTCAGATGTCTCAGTGACAGCTGGAAGTTGAACTTAGTGATCTGCTCACCAAAAGAGTTAACATTCAAACTGTGTTGTGTGCTTGGTGTTGTGACACTCTGAATTTTGAATGCACAGAAGAAAGACACCTCCTGGTTAGTGAAGACAGCTGCTCATAGCAGCATCTGTCACACCACAAACTGTACAAAGAGTTTGGTTAGCCTGGTAACAGATGAAGCTGATTCACAGCTTAATAAAAGTTAGAATTATGTTTTATTCATAAACTTTTGCAATGATAAAACAGTGATTTGTAAATAACGCAAAGTCAAGGAAGATTGAAAATTTAAAATTAAAACCAGATAAATGTTCATCCCTATTTTTGGGGCCAATACTATTACAAACTTAAACATTTCTGATATTAATATATCATCTCGCTTCTTTAAAAATGTTGTTGTTGTTGTTGTTGTTGTTGTTGTCTCTGGGGTGTATCAAAAAACCCTCAAAACTCAGTTCTTCTTCTTCTCCCTCCTGGTGTTTCAAAATGGTGATAAATTAACCCTGAACCTTGAGGATATGCCACAAGGCAGGATATTTAACAGTTTAAACAATAAATTTTATTGTTGAAAGTGACACAAGTGCACTGACATAGTAAACATGCTGGAAATTGATAAGTATAAATTATCCTGAACATCGTTTTTCTGCATTATTGTCTGTGTATCATCAAACAATGGGCAGCATACATATATGCCAATACTGATTAACTGGATCATCCACTACAAATGCTTAAAGACAGTCTGACAAAGAATGATTATTTTAGTGTACAATGTCATTGTCATTATCACAGTCAAAAAACTTTGAAAAAGAATTGCATAGTGATGTGTCCAGATGAAGTGTATTTTCATAAAGTGTCGGAGTTTTACACACACCAAGAGCTGCTAGCAAATTAAATGTCTTGTAGTAAGCATCAGCAAGTCATTGATGCGCATGGAAATTTGTGCGGTTATATGTATATGAAGTAGCACTAGCCTCCATATGGAAGAGAGAGACTGGGAAGTGGAGAGTCAACTGAGTATTTGGGTATTATTTCATTCCAGTTGCATACATTAACCTGTCAAGCAGTCTTCTCATTTTACACACCAGCCTCAAGGAACAAGGCTCTAGCAAACCACATGCCTTTAGGAAGTGCTGTGCAAATGTACCACAACCATGCTGAAATGTGATCCTTCTTCAACAGGTTACTTTTTTTTTTGTTTAAACTTCATTCTTTAATGGACACTGTCAAGTTAGTATTGTACCCATCATTCTTTAGTGTTGCAGCCATAGACTCATTGTTTTAGTGTCCTCAATGTACAACGCCCACAGCTAATCCCCACCCGATCCCCATGGTTATTGGTGCTCCAGTGATACTGTTGGCAGACGTGGAATTCATGTTGTGACCATTATTTAGAGGAAGAATGTCCCCACTTGTGTCTGGGCTGATGTGCGATTCGTTTGAGAGGGAAGAATGTCTGCCACTTCTGTTTGGGCTGTTCAGTATGTCATCTCCATGCTATGTGGCACAGAGGTTTTTGTGCAAGTTGTTTGCCTCAGGCGATGTAGATGCATATTACGACACATCCCTTTGGACGACCATAACAGAGGGAAGAACCGAGTGTTTCCCACCACCAAAACGGGGATTTTTGGAAATGTTGTCCAAAGTTGATGCATTGAAAGTGCCAATTTTGCTTATTGATGCAGTTTGTAGACAGAGAAAACTAAGCTTTTTTTAAAAATAAAAAAATGTTGAAGTGTGGTTGTCAGTATTTTCTGACATGGTCATGCTCCTTGCAGCAGTGCTCTCTGATAGCTTAATTTATACTCGATGCTCCACTGGGGTTATTGTTTACAATTTGCATTTCAGTGTTTAAATCCCTGTTTTATGCTCAAGCTGTTCTCTGATAACAGAAACAAAAAACTTGTCAATTCATTGGATATTGTATGTTGTATCATGTGATCAGCTATATTAATAAAAATAATGAAAGCAATCCATAGAACAGAGCTCCACATGCTCAGCATAGTCAGTTATTAGCCCCTTCTGTCTCCATAGTACTGTGAGTTAGCCCCTGCAATTTTTTCCTGAGATTAATAGTAATGAAATTATTATGGAACCTCTGTTCATTCTTGATGTCTGATGTGTTATCAAAGGGTGCAGACTAAAATGCCTCTGAATGCTATTGTATGGAACCACAACCAATCAGACAAACAAAACCTGTGACATAGGCCTAAGCAACATAAAAAATGAGAGAGTAATTAACGTTTTTTTTTGCCATCTGACAGATTTTTAACAAGAACAGATCCAACAAACTTACCTGTTTTGAGATGTGACAGTGGACGGCAAGCTTAAAAAAAATCTGCTCTTAAAAAGATTTGATTTTCTCTCCCTGGACCTGACATGAACTATAGCAAAGGTCTTTAAATCCAGATGTAGACTTACTTATTTCCACGGAGAACTGCAAGCACAGCTGGAAAACCCCAAAAGAGATCATTTTACCCACCTTTTCTTACTTTACTTTAGTGTGACTTTCTACAATCCAAATTCCCAAGAGATTGTGACTCACCTTAGCAGCTGTAATTTATCTAATGCCATTATTAGTGATGGAGCTGTGTTCACAGAGCAGCTGCAGAAATACTGCAGTGTTGTGGCTGGTTGCTCCTCTTTTTAACCCTAAATTGAACGCTCCTTACTGAACTGTGTTCCCTTTGAAGATTATTGTTCCCCACCAAAGAGTGATCAGAGTTTGTCCAGATGGAAAATGCATATCAGGGCAGCACCTCACATTTATTCTCTTGCATAATATAGCAATAGCACACTTTTTGATTTTTGATTTTTGTGTCATGTTTGACAGAAGGAGTGGATTCCATCCTTGTACCTTTCAAACTTTCATTAGATGTAATTTCTCAATAACCCTGTCGGGACCCTACCAGTTTTCACATTTATGACTTGCTTTGTATACACTTTAAGGATACCAAACATCCTGGGTGGTCAGATTTGTTGGTATAATGTTAAATTTCCTCTTTTGTTTCAGAGTAAGAAGGCTCATATACCATACAGGGACAGCAAGCTGACACGACTACTTAAAGATTCCCTGGGAGGCAATTGCAGGACAGTTATGATTGCCAATGTTAGCCCCTCATCCAAGTCATATGATGACACCCACAACACACTTAAGTATGCCAACAGGGCCAAGGAAATCAAGTCTTCGGTCAGTATTTATTCACATTTTTTTTAGAACTTTTAATTCTAATATAATCCTTAGACTGTAACTGTATGGATTTCTTTCTAATTGTCTTTTTTTTCTCTATGCTTACCTACCAGCTGAAGAGTAATGTTGTAAGCCTAGACAGTCACATTGGCCAATACGCAGTCATATGTGAGAAACAACGGCAAGAGGTAATATGAAACAGCCAAAAACACTGTACTTGATTTAAAAAGAGAAAAATTCACAAAACCTGATCAGCCTGGTCACCATGATCAGGGGTTCATTTTGAACAGTTATGTACATTTTCTGTTGGATTTTATAGATTATGCAGTTGAAGAAGAAACTAAAAGAATATGAGGAGAAGAACATGGTGCCTGGCGCTTCTAACATGATCTCCTCCGAGAAACAAGCAGAGTTCAAAAGGTAAGCATTTACATGAGTATGATTCTGAGTGTCACGTGAGACACACTGTGTTGTTCCAAACATTGTAATTGCAATACAGGCACTGATTTCACTTAGCCTGCATTTGTCAACATATTGTACAGTTGTGTTACATTCATGGGATCTGTGGTTTGACAAATGCCTCTGATTGCTTTATATCCATCATAATTTATAATGAAGTGTAAGGTGTAATCAGGCAAAGTGGTTGAAGAATGTGCCGAGTGGCGCCTGTGGTGTTGATTCTCAGTGGGGTCAGTAGAACTACCATCACATTAAGTGAACAATTATGTCGTTTTGTGTAATACTTTGTTAGTGACCTATTGTTGAATTACTGCACCATTTTGTGCTAGCGTGCTTGACCTAGCATAGTAGTCTTCAGTTTGGACAAGCAGGAAATCCTCTCCCTGCTGACTTTTTCCAACTCTTCCTGAGGCATTCCAAGGCCAAGCAGGCTATATAATCCTTCCAGTTCACTCCCCGTTCATGCCACATCCTAGTCAGATACCCCGACCACCTCAATTAGCTTCTTTCAGTGTAAAAGAACAACAGCTTTATGTCACACTCCTTGTAGATGTCTGAACCCCTCACCCTGTCCCTGTAGAACCCAAGCATTAAGATAACTAATGTTGGCAATTTGTATCCGTGATCTCATTCTTGCAGTAGTCAGTGCTCATTGCAACACCTGGGATACCTTCTTTGAAGTACTAGTCCATTAATCAATCTCTATCCTCATCTCACACATGAACAAGAGCCGAAGATATTTCACTTTCTTTAGCTGCAGTTTTCCAGAAATCTGTTGCTGAAGAGGTGGAGACCATCCAGTGCTAGTGAATAGGCATGTCACTTTATGTTATTTTCACATTAGGTGGAGCAACATCCATTAACTAACCAGTTAATTATTAAGAAAATTAAGTGCAAAATTACATGAACTACAAGAATCTTCACGGTGAGGTTGTCTGACATGTACCGGACAGAGAGGCTCTGAGTGAGGAGCACACTAGAATGGCATGGGTGGACTTTCCGCACTTGGACTGCATCTCCAAGCCAGTAGTGAAGAAAGTGGAAGTAGTTGTTCAGCAGTAGGTTGTCAAAGCTAAAGTTAGCTTGGCTACCCTGGCTAACTTCTCTTTTAGCTTATCCTTCTTTTCAAAGTGACTTTCCATGGCCAATATGCTGTATATATTTTTTTCCCTGAGGAGATAATGTTTGACAACAGTGGCAACATGTTGCTGAAACAGAGGCAAAGAGTGTCAGAGTGGATATCATTAGATGAACATGATAGCTGCTGGTTATTTGTTTGTGCTGCCATACAGACAGACACACAACTCAAAGCATTAGTGGTATTCTTGACAGCCAACCTACCCAGAGTGTACTCGAAACAAAGCGTCAGCGCTGATGATCCAGTGTTGCTAAATTGCTAATGAAAGCTTTGATCTGTTCCAGTACCTCATGTGAATCTGCTTACATTACACCTAGATTACAGTTTCTTTTTTCTTTTTTTTTTCTTACCTTTTACACAACTTGTGTCACTGCCATGAAATGGGCTCTTGCGCTGCCTGGAAAACTGTTACTTCCTGGAAAATCTGTGAATCTTCAGCAGTGACCTCACGCTGAACAAAACAAAAACGTCCTATTAAAAAATATATATTTATTTATTTATTTATTTTTTCAGCATCCTTGTCTCACTTTCCAGTTGACAGTAAATTAGTTTTTGTTAACCATGTTATGCCCACTGGAAAAGGACTTGATGTAAAAGAAATGCATCACATGAAGAAACTTTAATACTTTGTGAGATTACCTTCAAAATGAGAAAATACATTTTTAATTTTTAAATAATAGCTTGCATGTTTGGATTATCAGGTCTGTAGCAGAACCAATGTAAGAATTTCAGCACTGTAGCACACCAATCTTTTTATACTCCTAGACCTGTTTTGACTACACATTCACTCCTGACCTGTACTGTTGTTAGTGAACCTGCAGGGAGCAGACAGGTACTAAAATATTGATAAACAGTGTGTCAGTAATTAATTAAACTTTAAGGCAAATTCAGGGTAAAGAAAGCTTTATTCTGTGTAGCTCCTTTTAGTGATTGTGTAAATTACTGTCATGTGTACACATACATTTGATTTGTCTTTAATTAAAACAGGATGGTGCATTAAATTAAACATTACGTAGGGTTGAGTGCAGACAGTTTTTAATCTCGCTGCCCAATTAGGGACTTTTTATATCTTGGATTAAAAACCAGATGTGCTTTGAGACCCAGGGATCAAGACTGAAAACCACTGGCATTGGAAATGCTGCATATTCTTTTTCCGTTGGCCACAAATGTACACTAGGTAGCTTTGTGTATAATGGCAGTGTCTAAAAGACTTGCTATAATCTTATTTTGTTGAAATGTGGAGTTTTCATGTTTATAAGCACAGATGTGTCATGCCTTCATTTTAATTTAAATGATATACACTCATTTCTTTCCTTTACATGAATCAGATCAGCCTCATCCTATCTAGTCGTCTTTAAGGCACACAGTGGCATCTGTCGGGGTATTTGGGTTGGGGGCGGGGGACATGGAAAAGCTGAATGAGTCTCACTCCCACACATTTCATTCACTGGCATCAGAATTCACAACTCGCACAGTGAGAGGCTCTGAATAGAGGCTGCACGATTCTCACACTATTAAAAATTCAGCAGTCTAGCAAGGCCACGACGTCTCCTACGTCACTGGAGTTGCATTGAAGAGTGCAGTCACATTTCAGCGACAGCTCTCCAGTCTTATTTACCTGCATGCATCTCCTGTCTCTCCTGCTTTAACTCAACTAGACAGCCACTTGCATCCAAACTGGATATCACATCAACTCCATGCCAGGAATACATATATACATCATATTGCTAAGAATATCTTCCTGACTCAGTCTGAACAGCATTGGCAAGTTTTAGATTATATTTAAAGGTTAACACATGACTTAATCATTGGCTCAGGGCTTAACACATCCACAATTAATTGTTAATCAAATATTTGATTCACTTAATTGGTATACATTATCATTAACAGCTGTACAATTCTGGTTTAAGTGTCTTTTTAAAGCAAAACAATTCAAAGGCATTTTGGGATGTGTTAAATGCATTAACAAAAGGTTTGTCAGACGTCTGGGCACAACAGTTAATATAAACTTGCTCCTTACATGTTAATTTATGTCAGTCAGAGAGGACAAAAGAAAACAAACACCAACTTTTAGTATAATACAAAAATACTACAACATTAAAAATGGCTATGTTGAATGAAGGCCTCTCTGACAGAAGCTGTAAAAAACTTAGCATTACGGCTTCAAGACCCAATATATTACAAGCTATTGTAACTGATCAGATTAGACCAGACATATTTGTCTAATTTAAGATGCAAATTAATTATAAATAAAGTTTGATGTTAATTCATGTATGCCAAGTTCAGATTTCCTCATGCAGCCCTTTCAAAGCAAAGTTTACAACATGTGAACATTACTCTTCTCTCTCCCTCTAGGGTGTCAGAAGCTCTGCAGCAAATCTTCTCGGGCCGGGCCCAAATCAGGGGAGAGCAGCTGGATCTGGAGAGACAACTGAAGGAGAATGAGCTGCGCCAGCGCTACAGCGAGGAGGACAACCTGCAGGTCCAATACTTCTGTGCCAAAGAAAAGACTGAGAAGGTAGCTGGTGCTTACGCTGCTATCCACAGATTCCATCATCCCTGCAGAAAAACAGCTGCTGAGTCATCATTTCACTTCTCAGTTCTCTATAGTTGTCTTAGCTCTCATTTACGCCACTACAGGACAGAGTCACTGCTCCCCAGTTCCTGGCTCTTCTCTGCCATTTGCGTCCCAGCATTAGGCCCAGCTGTAAATGCCACTTTAAGTATGAAAGGTTAAATTCTCAAGAATGTATACTACCAAACTTGGCAGAATGGTCCCCTGTCATCCAAAACAAACTAAACAATGGGAACAGTTTTTATGAGAGTGGTACTGAAGCTTCTGCCTGCATTTTAAAACTTTAATTAATAAATATTCTCCATCTTAAGAGCTAAGATAAAGCCACATACAAAGTTGATATTATATGATACTAATATTAGCACAAACAACTGATGATTCATGATGTCCCTTAACTGGCATGTTGTTGTTGTTGTTGTTGTTGTTGTCAATTTCAATAGGCCACTTGTAAGCATGAACGGAAGATTGCAAGCTTGCGCACTCAGCAGCAACACATTTGCAAACGTTTGAAGGAGGCAGAAACACGGTTCCTGGACAATGATGGCTGGCTACATCGTGTTGAGAATGAGATTAAACTGCTGAAGTCAAATGATCAGACCTCAGAGGTAAATAAAATGTATTTATTGACCCTTTTCAAAGTCACTGGTGCTGAAAAACGGCAAAATAACATTTTCATTGGCCACATGGTTTCTGTACATTTTTTTTTTCTCTCTAATTTAGAAAAAATGCTTCATTTTTTTAATTCTTCATGCAAACTTTGATTTCTGTTGTACTTAATGACTGTACCCAATAGAAACTATGTCAGTATGCTTCTATAGATTTCAATAACACTTCACAATATCATTATTGATTCAGAACATAAATGGAATGCAGATAATCATTGAGAAAAGCTTCATACTTGGGCACAAAGAAATAGTTTGAGTTAATGCAAGAAAGCAAATGAGCATGATTGGATATATAGAAAAACTTAACAATGTGGGTTACATCCTTCAAAACTCATTGCTTGGTGTTTTTTGTTTGTTTATTTTGGAAGGTAGGCTGTGTCTCTACTGGTGTCGTGACTGTCTTTGTTTTCTTCCCATCTGTTCTCCCAGTAATTAGAACCGTGCTCATTTTATTTCTCTAGCTCACTCGTGGATCACTGAAGAGAATAAATCAATACCCTTTACTCATCCCTCACACAGCAGCCAGTTACCTAAAACCATGCCCATGTTATTTTTTTCTTCTTTATCCTTTCTTCCAGGAACTGACCCAGAACTATGACGCACCCACCGGTCAAATGTTCTCTCTGCTGTTGTTTCGTATTTTCTTTACGTCAGAGTCCTTTTTCTTTTTTTTCAGCTCCCCTCCCTTACCCTGAGCACACAGCTTTTCTGATGAAACATGGATGAAAACAGAACTTTGCATCTTATCTCTAGTATTCTGACCCCCAACCACCTCTTGTTTCCACACCAGAGTGCTATTTCAATATGTTGTTATTTAAGAATAGCTGTTTCCTCATCATCTCTACTCCCTGACCTCACGTCTCCCCTTGTTTAGGTGTTAGAGAGGGACCTGCGTTGCCACAGATTGGAGCTGCAGGTAAAAGATCTCGAACAACACATCAGGCAGATGGTCAAGCTCACTGCACTGCAGGATCAGGAGAACAAGCGCATGCAGAAGTAGGTCGACAATACATAGCACCAAGTCTTATTCAATTAACTATTTACTCAGTGCAGCCTGCACCTGCACTTCACCCCATTGTGATTTTCCCTGAAAAATGTCTTAATTTTGTTTTTCCATTGCATTTCAGAATGGTTAACATCTTGTTGCCAGCTTATAGTCGGAATTACTCTGCGTTGCACGAGGCTGGGCTGCTCACAGAAGCAGAAACGATGGAGAACCATGAACTTGAGCACCTTGTGTTGAGAGAGAGAGGCGTGGTCTGGGCTGACCAGGAAGGGGCAGGACAGCAGATGAAAGGTGACGGGATGGGAGAGGAATCACAGGAGATGAATGAGGCAGGAAGCACTGGGCTCCGCAGCGAGTTGGCACCTGTCCTGTCTTTCTCACATCTGTTATACCACCAGAGTAGCCCCTGCAGTAAGTCATCACACTCTCCTGTCGTTGTTTATTTAACATAGATTCAGACCGTTTGTTTGGGTTAAATTACACAACTTGTGAATGTTGGGAAAATTTGGCAGGGCAACTTAAGTTTTACATTTTTCCTCTGTGAATATTTTTTTTACAATTCAAGGGCTAACACATTATTTATTGACTTATATTATCATAGCTGTCTGTCCTGAGCTAAAGCAGAGCTGATAGAGGGCAGCAAACACATACCCAGAAAATATTTGCTCCATAAAACATGATCCAGTTTCATCTTAATTAGTGAATAAAGTTCTAAAATTATGTTTTTGTACATCTGATTAAGTTGGGATTTTGAGGCCCATTCCTTTGGCCACATTTTTATACATTCATGGAGTGACCTACGATAACGAAATTGTATAAGTCACACTTTGGTGCATCTGCTACCACCAGGAGACAGTGAAAGGATTTGGTTACTTTACTGAGAAGTTGGAGGTGTGCAGCATGTTTCCTGCCATTTAATCGAGGCTCACAAACACATTGCATTTCCTTGTTCACGTCAACTTGTGTCTCACAAGTTAGATTTTTTGATATGAAGCTACAGAAGTAGGTAATGCTCACTTGGATTTAATCTTTAAGCATTTTTTTAGCCAGTTCATAATTCTGCAAGTACAAGGGTTTACATCATTGAGCCAGTCACCAATCAATAGAAAGTTATTTAAAAATGAAAAAAATTAATTAAAATCTTAAAGATTGTTAGTTAAAAGTGTAACTAAGATGATACAGAGGAGCTTCCAAATGCATTTTAAAAGATTAGGCAAAGAAAACCCAATAAGACACATGCATTTATTATCTTGTGTTGGTGGGGGGAAAATGAGGGTGGTGACATTCTATGGGCCGGCAGATCATCCCAATAATTGAATATAAGTGATTTTTCCCCTCAATTAGCTGTATCAAGTGCCTGCGACAGTCTCACCCCTCCCCCTTCCAGAGTGTATGAACAAGAGTCTTCACAGTGAATGAATCTACTGTATGTCAAACTGGTTAGGGAAAAAATGCCACTTAGCCATTCATCCTTCTAACATGCAGAATCTTTTCTGATCGCAAGCTGAGGTTTTCATCTTGAAGAAACATCTTTAAATTGAACAGTGCCTACAGACATGCAGTGCAACATGGCAGAGATTAGCTATCACTAATCTGACAGTCAAACAGCAAACACCAAGTTCACAGCGCTTGGACTTTACTGGGCAGCCCTCTAAGATAGATATACCCACAAAAAAACTATGCACATGTTAAATCGCAGAAATGTTTTGTTAGTTTGATAATCAGCTTTATTGGCCAAGTGTGTGTACACAAACAAGGATTTTGTACCATGTACAGGAAATAGATTTTTAAACATTAAATCTAAAAATGAAGTTAAGCTGCTTATTTAATGAACAGCCTGGGTCAATACATTAATTGAATGCAAGTATGTTTGTGCTTAGCAACAGACACAGCTAATAAATGCCTACAACAAAATGATCAAAGGGCCAGAATGAGGATGTTAAAGGGCCACATTTGGCCTACGGGCTGCCAGGTCAATAGGTCTGGTTTAAATGAAAATTATAGCTAGCATGTCCATTTCACAGCATATTGTTTTGATCAGGATGTGTTAAACCCCAGGGGGCTGCACATAGTAGCTACAGCCCATGGTGTGTACATACATGAAAAGTATCCTCTTACATATGTGCTGCTTTTGTTTGACTGTAATTATATAAATGTAGTATTGCGTCCCAATAAATGTTTTGTACTAGGTTCAATCATTCTGCGGTGTAATGCTAAAGTGTGAACTTAAATGACAAGTATACACATGGCTGAGAGACCTGGCTGTAAGATGAATGTCACAAGTGTTAAACTTAAAGGTCAGGTGTCCAGTAAGGAAGTTCAATAAGGTCTTGTGTATTTGGCGTTAGTCAAGCTCTAGTGTGTATTGTGGCACCCATGAGATTGCCTAGCTCATTTTTAACTGTCTTCTCTGCATGACCTAGCAGCACCTGGCCCTCATGACATATAAGCCACAGCAGACAATGGAGCATGAACCAAAGCTGGCCAACAATACTCAATTATAATGATGGTATCTTATCATTTGCAAGATAGTTAGCAAGTGTACCTGTCCATCTGCTTCGTTACTGGCTCATTTTAAATTGTATTAAATTCATTGTCAGTTATATAAAGAATATTACAAACCCTGAATATAGAAATTTTGTGACAGCCTCTTATGGGTTATTTTTCAAAGGTTTAAAAGATCATAAGAGACCCAAACCACTCTAGGTTTTCTTGGTCACCAAGCAAGTCGTTATGACTAAAATGTTCCATTGTCAGTTCCCGACTCTGCCATGTTGCACTGTGCATCATGCTCGAGCTTTTGCATAAGATTTTATTCTATTTCTAATATTGAGACTGACTTTTTCTTCAGAAAAAATAGAACCACAATTTGTTAGTTGGTTGAGTGTCTGTCTGTAAAGTCTACACAATGACTTTTTACTGTTTTTAAAATCCACAAAGAAAAAGTTACAGAATGTGGGCTGGCAGACAACATTTACTGTTTAAGTAACTTTTTAAATGAAAGAAAACACCACAAGGGTGACAGAGGCTTTTCAAGTGTTTGTGTGGTTTTGAAAATGATGCTCTGTTGACGCTGAATGTCTTTTTTTTATTATTATTATTTTCAGGTGCAGTGGGGCGAACTAAAAGAACATCATTGTGCAACACTGTTCCATCACCAAAAGGTAAATCAGCTCTCTTGATAACATACTGTAGTCATTTGTCTAAATACCCTGCATGCCTGTTAACACCCCCCCCCCCCCCATTATCATTTGTTTCTCCATGCAGCCTTTCACCCAGTCCATCAGACTTGCCCAAACACACTCTACAACATGATGATATTTTTCATTAAAGTTAAACACACCGATTAAAGATGTGCCAATACAATTGTATTGGTTTTGTGTAAGCCGCAATTTTCACTTTGCCATGTTGCTTTTCATTTGTTGACCATGTTTTTAGCTGTTTAACTGAGACGAGTTGTTCAGAGTAGTAAAATACACACATAAAGTCAGACATGCAATATAATTTGATTTATTGTTGTGCCGCAGACATTCTGTGCTGGCCAAACTTTGAATAATGAAATGATCTGGAAACTCACAACCAGTTTTATAGAGGGAAAACTGTAAGCAGGGAACCTTTGGGGAAATGTAACACAGAAACTTTTGTGAAATATTGCAGTTCAAATTGACTGTAATGATATTTACTGCAGGTGGTCTACATTTTATTGAAACACATTGTGGGAAATGTAACTTTTGAAGAAAATACTCCTGCCAGATGACCCCGAGTTCCTTGAATGGAAATGAAACATTAAAGCACCAGGGAGTTTGTCACCACTGCTATCAAATTTCCCTTTGACTTATTATAACAAGAGAACTTCTTTCATTTAGTTTTGAAGGTTTTTTTCAATGGTCTGTCCGTCGAACCCTTCCTCATACATCAAGCCAGCCATTTATTGTTATGTTCTCATCATTTTATTTTTCTTTGCCAATGCATCTGCTGTCAACTTAGTCAATACATGCACTTTCTCTGACTGTATTATTACAGTGTGCTGGTAATCCCTGTTATCAAAGCCTTTGGAAATTTGAAATGATGAAATGTTTACTGAGTGGGAATTTAAACTTGAGTGAGTTGAGTGCCTCAATTAGAAAACCTATTGGCAGATCGAAAAAACGTTCATTTAGCTGTTTCGAGCATTTCTCAAGATAGTGTAAATGTGAAAGAATACATTTTGATTCACATTTCCCATATATTGTTTTTTGACGGCATACAAAATGTTAGATAACTTTTAATATATTCTAAAAATAAACTCATAAGTTGGTTACATTTAATGAATAGCTTAACTTTATCTATGGCTAGCAACCTGCTTTATCAATCCCCTGCTGAGTACAGCAGGGACATGTAATGTCTGGAGAGGACGAGGGTGTAGTGGAGGCGGAGAGGGTAAAGCTCCAGCTGCAAGACGTAGTTGTTTTGCAAAACCTGAAGCTTTCTGGGTGAAATTATTGAACCAGTCTGGGGGGAATGAGTGCTGCATATGAGGGAGTTTATGTGGATGAATCCACCTCAGCAGGGTGGAGGACTGAAACAGTTGTGAAATAACAGAAAGACACATTGTCATTTTCCACATTGTCAGTGGATGTGTACCCAGGGTCAGCTCAAAGGAGCATGATGGCATAGAGCAGAGAAAGAGAAACAAAATGGAGGTGACGCATAGTCAGCTATCTAATACAGGCTACATAGACACGACGGGTCATGGCTCAGACTCAGTGGGGCTTATTGTAATGCATGTCCAAGCATTGCCACATCCACTTTAAACCCAAAAACAGCAAAGTTTATAAAAACATAAAGGATAATATTCTTTTTAGATGCTAACTGTTACACAATTAAAAGGTTGTGGATTGTGTTCTTAATACATCAAGAGCACACAAATAATAATGTAATCTGCATCGTTTCTTAAAGCTAAAAGTCTACATGAAGTTGAAGATTACAGTGCACCTTCCATACTCGTGAGAAGAACAATAAATACATGCACATTATGATGGCTTAATGTGCCTGACACAAGACGATTTCTGTCCACATTTCATAAATGACATCTAAATAAAACATAGATTGCTTGAAGCAGCACTGTGAAGTAAATTATTGTCTAGGCATGCATCCCATTTTAACAGAACGTACATGCAGTCAGATCAGTGTCATTTATTCAGCCTTTAAATAACTCTTTACATCACAATTTCCCATTATTGGGATCATGTAACCACAGTTTCATTTCTGTAATAAAATCATAACTGTGCATCCTTCTCAATTATGCATTCACTGACTCACACTCACATCCTTGAAAACCACTCTGTCCATTTTAAATTCAGTCCAGAGCTACCACTCACACATGCATTTAGTGTATATATAGACAGAGACTAATATATTTACATGTTGTGCTGCTGTGCTAGCTTATGATTCTAAATAAATAGTTGAAATAACAGATGTATTTGAATAAATAAAGCTTTTATTTAGCATTCAGCCAAACTGCTCTGATCTAATCCTGATGCTGTTTGTCAGTCCCTTACTGCTTCCTCAGCTGTTAATGGTAGTCACTGCAGCATGTTATGAGAAATGGCTCCACCCTGCAGCTTGCAAAGCCAATCAAATTTCACCCGTTTTTAGAGGGCTGGGGTTTCAAAAGAGCATTAACTCTTTGTGGACTGCTTAATAATAGCGAGTCACACAAAAATGATCACTTTGAAGGAATATTTCTGCATTCCACAATCTAGTGTTGATTAAAATATTTCCCCTCAGTCATTTATTGATAGCTTCACAATTTTTTTTCTCTCTGCTACCTCCTGCCTGCCTCTTTCATCTTGTTCTTTTTATATTCCCATTCGATTTCCTTCCTCTCGCTTCTCTTATCTATTTTTTCCTCCCTAGATTTTGCTGTCCTCTTTGCTTCAAACGTCTCTTAGGCTGGCTTTTTCCTCCATTCTGCCTTTCTTTTCCTCCTACCCTTAAATGTTTTTCTCTGTCTGTCTAGCATCTAACCCTCCCAGTCCCTCTTGAGCTTCATTCATGAAAATGCAGATCCACAGCAGGGCAGGAAAAAACGTCAACAGACGTAAACTCCCCCGCTCCACCAACCAGAAAAGGCGCACTATAAAAAACAGGCAGCAGCAACCAGGCGACCCTAATTCAGTGCAGCCTCCACCAGAAATAGCAACTCATGCATGTATTAATCCCCTACAAGCCAAAAATATGTGATTGAAGGAACTCTGCTGCCATTTATTGCTATGGACAACTCCTCTGCCACAGAAAAGGGCTATTTATCATCATCTCCACACTCGTGTGCTGTCTGGGGTCTGACTCACATTTGCTAAATATTGCATTTTGATATTTGGGGGTAATGTATAAATCAGTCATTCACCTTTGCATTTAGTGTTCTCACTTCCTTTATGTGCTGGCATTTTTCCTTTTTTTAGCCCCCTGCTTCACCCCCACCAATCCTCGGCAGGAAATGCCATGAGTGTCATGGTGTTCATAATGAGATGTAGACACCATGATTAACCACACTCTGCTACCAGAACAGGGCCTTTTTCCCGTTCTTTCTTCTTTCAATAAAGCTAGACAATGTGGCCACAAAAACCCTTCATAAAATGTATCTCATAAATCAGCATTTAAATAAATCAGGGTATACATATTTTATTAATCCTGTTTAATGTTTTAAAATGACAGATGCTGAAGAAAACAAAGGTTTCATTATGACTTTGGCCAAACATGACAAACTTAAGTTTTAACAAAAACCCACCAAAGTGGAAATGTTATTTACTATCTGCTATCATTCGCTTCTGGTCGGTACTCAGCTACAAACCCCTGCCGCCCTCCGACATGCCTCCTACATAAGTATAATATCTTAACTTTGTCCTAATGTCGGCGGCAATTGAAAGCATGGAAGCAACGTCACAGCGTAATTTTGCGATGCTTTTTTTTTTTTTTTTTTTTTTTATATACAAGTAATGCCTACAGCAGCAGCACCTACATTTTCTGCTTTCAGAAGCAAGTTCACAGAGTTCAGAGTCGTGTGTTTGAGCACCATGTTTTCCTCAGTCTAAAAAAAATAACTTCCAAGGCTGTTAGCAGGTGAAATCCTTGGATTCTTGTCTGTTTATAAAACGCAGTGCTTTTTAGGATGATAATGCATGTCTCAGCTCATACCAGCATTTTAAAGTTTAGATGTGAGAGTGGGGCACTATGATGTTTAATTGCCTTGTGCCATCCATAATATCTCCAACACTACTGATCACACTTTGATGTAACTTAAGGGAACAATCCATCTCATTTCTCTGTTGTGACATTTTTTAAATTGCACTGTTTAGCCTAAGGCAGGCACTAGTGCTTAGTGCTTATTACTGATTACTGATTGAGTATGGGGGACTATCATTTGGGGAGGGCTGTGTTTACTGTTGCCCTGCTTACTTTTTCATTTTCTTTCACTTTCACAGCCCTCAGTTGTGAACAATGTATTAATTTCAAAGATAGCCTTTTACAGATTCTGCATTTGCTAAGAAGGTTTACGTTGTTATAACATGTTATAACTTGTTCTTACGTATATTTCAAGACCCAGAGGTAAGGTGGGCCGAAGGCTTGCTTAAAGTCTCGCAACTGAGAAGGTTGGTTGAAAAAACCGCCAGCAAGCATGTTGATTGTTAAAGGTACATTCAAATGTGCAAACAGTGTCTGTTTGAACGGAAATCTTGTCAGTTGCAGAGATGATATTCATTCTGCTGGCAAACATTGTAGGCACACAGTAGAATGCTGTCATTCCTTATCTGATATGGTATAAATGAAAAAGAACACAGGGTCATTCCCCTTTTTGTTTGACGTAGAGCTCTCGGGCCAATTTGATTCGTTGCTATAGTTTTTTATATTTATTTTTTCATGAGAAAAAAAACATTGATCAGTTTGATTTACAACTTCTGAAACCTGATTTGTAGATGAAAAGTGTGTCTGATCACATTTTCCTATTGAGTCCAGCCCACTTCAAAACCAGCAAGAGTAGCTCAAATACAGAGGCCAAAAGTGGGCAGATGTCTTTTCTTTGGAGTTGCTTTGTATGTGTCATTGCTTTGTATGTGTCATTTTGATTAACTTTGTTAATTATTTTTTGGGGTTTTGGGGTTTTTTTTGGTTTTTTTAGGTAAGGGAAATCATACAGATATGAAACAGGAACCACTCCCCAGAATGCCTATCAGGAGAAATCTGTGTGCATCCCTGCCACCACAAAGCCCCCGGACGATTACCAAGACCCAAATGGTTGAGGAGGGCATGTTCCCTCTCCAGTGCACACCAGAAGCTCAAAACACTGTTCAAGCCTTGCCACTGGGCTCCTCAAGCACCATGGATCCCAACATGACCTTTGAATTTGTTGACAATGATGATCAAACTGCAAGTAATGCAACCATCATAATAAGTGGCGAGAGTTCCTGTCACGCGTCAAAGTCTGGGGACTTCTCAGGTCCCAGCCAGCTGCACCATCTTCCCAAGGCTCCTCAGGGGAACCAGATTCCTACCAAAAGGTGAGAAAGCATGTCTCAAGCTTTCCTTTTGATATGAGGATGGTTCAGCTTCTAGTTGGTCAGCTTTCTGTCCATCCGCTGTGCACACATCATATGTTTTTTAGATAGATAACAATAAAAGGCCTTTTTCAGTCTGGCCAATAATCTAGATTACAGTTCTCTTGACTCTATGCATGCATTATTTTGGTTGTGTTTGCAGTCCATATGGTGCGGCTTTTTAAAATGTTGAAGTAGTCATAAACAAATGCATCAGTACACCTACATACTGCCTACAGAGCTCCTGTGGTCACTCCAGATATTCACTGTTTGAATAGAGTACACTACACAATAGTGACACATAAGCATGAAATATTGCAAGAAAGATTATGGGAATCACTCCTCTTCATGGGAAATGTTTTGGTGATAACATTACAATCTAATTGTAGAAATACTTTTTTATCAGCAAAGTTCAATAAGGAAAAACTGCCACAATGCATCTGAGCCATTTGTCACACTTTCCCGCTTCGCATTCTCCAAACTATTTATCTCAACATGCACTTATTGGAAGTGGAGAGTTGGCCGAGGAATGTTTTTGGCTGGCCTTAGTGTTAAAGCACAGCTATTATCGCTTAGCAATATTAGCATCATTACATTTGACCTTTGACACATGGAGTAGCAAGTTGGCAGCAAGAAATTCACAATTTCTACTGGGTGTATGCCACTAAACATTAGAGTAACTTCTGAGACTGTTTTCTGAGCTGCTATCTGAGCTCACATCCCTTTTGTATTTCTCAGTTTTTCAATATTATCATATAAGATTTGATCAAATATTGTTCATGTCTTGCCAACCTAGTAGGGCTGGATGATATGACCTAAAAATAATATTGCAATATTTTTAGTTATATTGTGATACTAAATGTGTATCTTGATATTTTAAGTCTCTTCAAAAGCATAAACACTTGGCACAAAATTGAATATCACTGTATTTGTGACCAGATACCTCTATCATTTAACAGTGAGGTATGGATGTCTATGGATGATATTGGTACTAGGGCAAAATATGAACACAATAAGATTAGTTATAGATGATCATTAATAATGTTAAAATGCAGAGGGTAAAGGTAAGCAAGTAGAGCAGTCTTCTAGCCTTTGAGACCAGGATACAGCATTCACAAAATTATTTAAAAAACAGTAAAATCACTTTAATATTATATTTAATAAACTGATCCAACATTGTTTCTTTATGTCACACCTGTCAAGAACATGTAATGAGAGTTAAAAATCTGAATTTATTCCGTCACCCTGAATGTTTTAATAGAAATTCTGAATGTCATCAATTAGGTGTGTTACACCTAATTGATGTGTGAACATCAGGGACATACCCACTTGTTTTTCTTGATATTTCTGAAGAAAAATTGGTTCAAAGGGAAAATCACTCCTTGTGTCACCCATGTTAATCTTGGTGAAATGCCTAACTCTCTAACACCAGCACCATGATTTAGTGTTGGTTCAGTATTCAACCCAGACCGTTCTTGTACAACACATTTTAAATTAAACATTGCTCCCCGAAAGCATAAATTATAACATTTTTAAGCAAGCCTCAGTGCAGTACACAAAATTTTAAGAATTGCATAATGAAAATATTTTATTCATCAAATTCATCTATTGCATTATTTAAAAATTGGTTCAGAGGGAACTAATGAAGAAATATCTCAGACCAGTTCCAAAAAATCTTTAAAAACTGTCTTAAAGTGAAACTCTTGCCAAAAAGCAACCAAAGCTTCATTTATGATTGAATATGAGTCAAACCTTCATGTAAAAGCCTAATTACGATGAAAGAGGCACTTTTACCGTTTTACCGTTGTTTTTGGGGCAAGCTGACTTTCAATGGGGTGCATGGGGCACTGACACGCTAGCATCAAAATCTCTATTTTGTCGATCCCGAGTGCGACCTAACAGGAAGGCTTGAGGAGCGGTCCACCATTACTCCCCTGCCAGTTAGGTCGCACTCAGGGATCGACACTTTTTGTCTGCCATGACGGCAGCATGCCAGAGGTCCAGCTTCTACAGTGAGTAGTTCAGAAACCTTCTTTTTGTTAAACTTTGAGTTCACAAACAATATTCTCAGTGCTTGTGTTCATTTGTAGAGACCCTGGTGATACTACGAGCAAAGTTTCATGTTGTGTCGAGCCTTCTTAGTGTTTTAAAAATAGCGATTTTAATGCTAGCGTGAAAGTGCCCCATGCACTCCCATTGAGAATTAGCTTGCCCTAAAACGAAACTACTAACTACAGTATATCTTAAAAGTGCCTCTTTCATTGTAATTATGCTTTTACTCGAAGGTTTGATTCATATTCAATCACAAATAAAGCCTTGGTTGCTTTTTGGAGAGAGTTTCACTTTTAAAACACATCCTGAACACATTTCAAGGCATTATGTGTAAAAGACAGTCTGAATGGTGACTAAACCATTCAAAAATGGTAAATCCCCCAAACCCTATTCAAAATAACAACAGAGACTAGAGTGCAAGAAGTGAATGCTTTTTCACCAGCAGCAGGTTTCCAGACTGGAACATTGGGCCAGGAAGCTTCAGTCAGCTGAGATGAGCAGTGTCATGGTGTCTTTAGCTAGAAAACCCAACAGGAAGCATTTCCATCAAACTGCAGTGTGTGTAAGTGAATGATGCTGCCAACAGAGGAGCCTTCACAGTGACACATTGAGTCTAATCATTTAAATTTTGCATACATTTTCTCCGAGCCAAACTCGAAATCTAAATTCATTGCTTCAGTCAATAAAATCGTGACACAAATAAATCAAATTGCTTGAAAAATCTCTGCTCCCAAACATAGTGTTTCATAGGGAGTTGTTTTTCATGATATACTGAAGATCAAAGTAATCTCGACTTTATGAGAGCACTTAGTACATTGTCAATAGTCAAAGGAAAACTTAGAATTAGAAAGCAGGAAACACATTGCACATTTGGTAAATATTTCTCTGTGCAAGTCCATTGTAGGTAGAGGCTCAATGACTTCAAGAAACTTTCATTAGTTTTACTCTTCCAACAGTAGGAAATCAATTCCTGGAACTGTGAGGTGGTTGAGTGGCAGTTCCCTGGACAGGGTTCATGTAAAGTCTAGCACACAGGGACTCCAGAGGAAGGAAAAAGTGACTCCAAGTGAGTTTAAGTGTTGTGTTTGGAATTAGAAACAGAAACACAATATGAGAAATCTCAAGATCTGGCTCAAATATTGATTTTACTCATTTATATACCTGAAGGCACCATGGTAAAATACTTTTACCAAAGTCAGAGTTATCAGAGACATGACAACGTTTGCATAACCAAATTTCTGAATGCAGGTGCATCAAAATGTAGCACTGAATATCAAATTTTCAGAATTGACATGAGTTTTATTTTATTTAATTTTGACAACAGACAACAGATCCCGTCTCTACAAGAAGCGAGACGAGCCAACCCGACCTACATGGATATGACGTCTGCTGCACAAGGAAAGCGTAAATTAAACCGGTAAGGTGCCGCTGGATTTGAACGTACTAATGTAAACCATTGTTATTCCATACTAGCAGCGGATTGAACAATCTGCTGTGACACATTTATGATTATTTGGGTCAGGACTAAATCTATGCAGAACAAAAAAACATTAATGGCCAGTTCTGAAGGGAATCATGTTGTAGATGATGAGGTGCTTTTGATTATTTTTTGTCTAATTTCCTTCCTTCTGTTCTATCCACTGTAGCAGCATCCGAGAAGAGTTAACTCAGGGTTTCTCTGCACCCAAGCGTATAAAGAAAGACCCCATGGTGTCACGGAAACCACTCAGAGTGCAACGTTTCGCTGGCAAGTGTCAACACAAGAAAACACACATATATTTTAATAACTATTGAAAAACAATACTTTAACTTTATATTCTGCTCATTCTTGATAAGATTCCCTGTCTGGTGTGTGTCCTCAGGTTCAGAGGAGAACAAGGCACGAAGAGTTGTGAGGAGCATTTCAGAAGGAAATCTCAGCCTTCTTGAACCTCAAAAATCCAAGTCAATTTTCTATAAAACATCCCAACAGTTCAAGCGAGTGACTAAACGCATGTAAAGCCACATCGTGTTTAGACCATTTTGTCTGTATAGACATTTTCACTATCCACTTTTTTCCGTCCATATTTTCTTTTCCTAGATACTGTCTAAGGCAGGGGTGTCAGACTGATCCAGTAAAGGGCCATGTGGCTGCAGGTTTTCATTCCAACCAAGCAAGAACACACCTGATCCAAATCAGGTGTGTTCTTGCTTGGTTGGCTGATTGGTTGGCTGATCCAAATCAGGCGTGTTCTTGCTTGGTTGGAATGAAAACCTGCAGCCACATGGCCCTTTACTGGATCAGTTTGACACCCCTGGTCTAAGGCCTCAGAAGATGTGGCCATCGGGTCGTTTTTTCCAACACAACTGCTAATGAAATAAGATGAAGTGCCGTGAAGTTGCATTGTTTTGTTATGCTCTTTGATTTAGCCTTACCCTGCAGTGAAACTACTTGATTGTATATAAGTGTTGTATAGTTATTGGACATCTGTTTAGACTTTTCTTTTGATTGTTTAAAGAATTTTGTCGTGTCATTTCCGCTTTTTGTCATTTTTAATCCAACCGTGTACACACTAACAGCAAGAAATAAAGCAACATCTCCTGTGGATTTTCCGTGTTTGTTGCACGTTACGTACTATCCTTTTACTATCCTCGGCATGGTAGGTGACATTTGACAGGGCAGCTAATATCAGAGGTAGACTACACATGACCTCAGGTGGAGTTATAGAAAAAAATGAAGCTCTTCACTGAGCTGTTTGTGTTTTTATGTTTTATTCCCTTTTTGTCTTGTACATATAATAACAACATGGGGTTATTGATATTTCATAATAAAAGTGCTTGTAACAGGATCTATGGCTGCTCTTTGATGAATAAATCCCTTTCTGAGATGCAATATGTGTTTTTTGTGCTATTGATGTTGAGTCTGAATGTGGTCTTCAATGAAGTGTGGGTTACAAGATGTTCCAACAATAAATACGTGACGTTAGACAGGCTCAGCGAAGGTGAAAAATAAAATGGCAAGAAAAATTGAACTGACCTGGGAGTGACTCGCAGCATAACTCACAAAGATAACTTTCTCCTTGTCTTCGTACTGAAAAAGCAACCGTTCATACCTTTTAGGATGATGGGTGAACCTCAAGTGCAGTGATTGATAGGATGCTTTTTGTCTCTGCCTATGCCTCATGGGGATTCTGGATGATAAATGTATTTCGCCATTCAGCAGAACACAAGACATCCAGTCTTGACAGTGGTATTACCACTAACTCAATCACTGCTGTCTGAAACTTCAGTTAAAACTTAGTTTGGAAAAAAGCTAAGCGTTGATATAGATAGATTCTCCCGCTGTATTGACAACATGTACGTTTGAAAATCACTTTTTAAAGCAACACATTTACAGAGCTTCTTGAAAAGGCAACATTAGAAACATTGTTATGATTGTAATTAATAATTTAAAACATTTTCTCGGATCCAAAATGATTGTTTTGTTTATCTCTGTAAGAATGCTGATAGTTGGTTTCAGCTTTATTGAGGTTTGTTGGCCAATGCAATATAACGCTGATGGTTTCACACCGGGCTTAGTAGCTGCCAGTTTGCGTAAAACAACAAACTGTACTCCCCTAATGTTAGCTAGCTAATGCTGCTTGTGTTAGCAATGTTAATGCTTTCTAGCTAGCTAGTGATCATTTTTTTACTCATCATGATGCATGAATTTAGAGAAATAAATAAAATTGTTTTGACAACGCTTTATCTCGCAATGTTAAAGAAAGTGAGAACAAATTTCTAGACCCTTTTCTTTATCTGGATCTGCAGCAAAAGTTAATGAAGTCTATTCTGGGCTAAAACCCATCCTCCATCCAAGTTTCGTCAAAGTCCGTTCCGTAGTTAGTGTGAAATCCTGCTCACAAACCAACCAACAAACGGGCACAAGCGAAAACATAAACTCCTAGGCGAAGGCAATTATCTTAATGCTATGAAAACAGAAATTAATAGATGGTTGTAATAGAAAGAAATGAAAAAAATGTTGAATTGGCGAAACAAAATGATTAATTGGTTGAAATTCCCATGTAACGTTGGCATAATGGATGAACAGTGGAAATAATTAGCTAAAAGTCAGCTAATGGAAAGATGGTTGTAATAAGAGCAACAGTTATTAAAAAAAAAATGATAGGTCTGTATTACGACAATATCCATTTTTTAAAGCAATGAACAGTGTTAAATACCATCAAGTCATGCTTGTCATGCTTGTCATGCTTGTTTGAATGGATGTAAAATCCATTCAAACAAGCATGACTCTACGGATTAAGGGTACTTGAGCTCATCTGATTGGGAACCACTGATGATGCCACGTTTAAATTGTATTTGAAAGATATTTCAGGATTTCCTATGCTACATTTTTAGCCTGGTCACACGTGACGAATCGCTGGGAACAGTCTTTTAATAGAATTCTATCCTAAAAATCGAACGTCAAAAAAAAAGCCCCTCTTGGATCTATGATGAGGGTGGGACCTCATCGCTCTGTCTGGAGAGAACTAGACTTGTCACTTTGAATTCAGTCTTGCAACTTTCAGTGCCACAGCATTCAGTGTGATCTTTATTTTTAGCTCAGGAGCTCAATGCATATATCAGCACTGTACTGCGCAAGCACTGACACCCTCTCATGCTCTCATTCACAAGAATCTCTTCAGTGTGTGTGTGTGTGTGTGTGTGTGAGAGAGAGAGGGAGGGAGGGAGGGAGAGAGAGTGTGTGCGCACACAGGGAGGCAGGTCTTGGCTAAAGTTTATTAACTTTCTCTTAGCCAATGGGACGCCTTTTGCGTTTTTCCTGCTGACCAATAGAACAGACTGAGAGGTTGGAGGTGGGTGTTGCTTAGCAACTGCAGGTAGAATCTCAGATCATGTCGGACCCATTGTTTTATCTTGCCTCCCTAAGAGACATTACATGCTATGTGTTGTGATTTGTTAGTAAAAAAAAACACCTCTGTGCAAATGCGTCACAAAGTTGTGAACTCTATTTTTGTATTGTGCAACAAAGATCACAGTGACTTGAATGGCATTTTGCCCTCAAGTCAGAGCACTTTTAATTGATTGTCATTATGTTACTACATGTAAGAGTCATATTTTCATCGCCAAGTCACCGGAGCACATCTGAGACCATTTTGATTTCATTGTTGTATTTTTTATTTTTTTTTGGTCATGATCACAGAGATAATTACCTTTCCTGAACCCCACGCAGAGTCAGGGATGAGTGGTTATAAACATAGACAGCAGACGAGGCTGCTTAAAGCAATGATTCTATATGCAGGTGAAACATCAGCATTTGCTTTTGCAACATTTAACCCATCACGCCCCCGGATTACCGTCACTCCAGCACGCACACATAAAGCACAGTTAATTCTGATTCCTTTAACGTACCTCTCAAGAAAACCTTGAGTGTGATTTTGGTTTGTTTTGGTCAATCCAACGCCTGAATTTATTCTTGTGCATGGCGATGATGAGAGACACTGACTTCCACACGCAGTTAAAAAGCATACGATCCCTCCTACAGTGTTCCTGACTCCCACAAGGCAGCGCGTCACAGATGTGAACTTTTCGTCCCCCGTCTAATTAGATGACCTGATATCTTACAGCAATATGTCACAGTGGAATAACTCGTCTAGAGGTGACCACTAGCACTGTCTGTCCTTTTACCACTAATAGTGTCGCTTGCCGGCTTGTGTTTTACCTCTGTTAGCCTTAAAGTATATTATATGATATGTCACCTGAAAATAAACGCTTAATGCGTCCCCTCAGTTGACTGAAAAATGTGGATTAATGTTTCAGATTAAAGATGGTGCTTTAAATAACTGTCAAGGGCAGCCTTGGTATTTATTAACTTTTCACTCCTCTGCACAGATGCATTTTGAGATTCTGAGATTAATTAAATCAAAGCAGAAACAAAAGAAAGATTAGATCCAGTTTTTACAAGGCATTTAAACGTTTTTGTCAACAACAAAAAAAAAAAAACATAAGCAAGGCATAAAAGAGTTGCTTTTGCTCATTGCCCCGTCCCGTGATGCTAAATGCAAATATTTAAATGGGGGTTATGGAAATTCCTGGGATGCACTCTGAATTTGGCATGTAAAACAGGGCCAAGAGGATTGCTGTTGACAGCAGGAGCATTTGTGTCCAGTACATCCAACAGTGGGAAGCAAAGGAATAGGCGCAGAAGTATATAAAGCAAAGATTAGCTTCAGTGTCCACAAATTTTGAGCATATCTGGGGAGAAAAGGTGATCAGACAGAGCGATTCTGGATAAGGTAAGCCTGGATAATCTGCACCCTTGCAGAGATTTAAACTTGTGCCGGCATTATTAGTCAGTCGTCAGAAAATCTAATTAACAACCAGCAATTCTTTCTGTTATTCATCAAGTAAAATAAATCCCTGTTGTACATTTTATGGACAAAACTGTTTCTCTAACAGCCTTAAGCCTTAGGTGATTTTTTTTTTTTTTTTTTTTACATAACCGTGTCATAAAAGAAACATAAACACAATAAAGATGTTGTTTGTTGTTTGGACTTTGAAAAGACGAGGTCTAGTTTGGGCTGAGGTAACATCTATCCTCGGGGGACATCATACGTATACTGTCTGTCCACTACAGAACGGAAGAGACCTCAAAGAAAACAGGATGGCGCGCAGCGTCTTTTATCCTCAGCTGATTATTTTGTCTGATACCCTCAGGAGAAATTGATTTGAGAATGTGTATATTTAGCAGTGTGTCTGTTCGTCCTCCTCGCTCCGTTTGTTGTCAGAAGTGTTCAGTCTCGCCCTGCGTCTAACTCCACGAGACACATTTTGTGAGAAAACAATGTGGCAGCAAATACCTGGCTCCCTTTATCAATACATAGCTGACTGCTGGCAGGACCTTGCGCGGTGGTTGTAGTGGGGGTTGGGTGAGATTTACAGTTTCCTTTACCAGGTAATGTCTCCTGTTGTGAAACAATGTGACAGAAAATCAGTACAGCTGTGATGGCTCAGCAGTGTTCTTTGCCCCTCTAGATTCTCCTCCAGGAGCTTATCCAAAGCCCACCTCAGATGTACTGTATGTAGCCTGTGGATGACTCATCCTCAGGAGAATGAGCTGTATGGTGCAGGTAGCCTTGCAAATAAACATTTCACGATTTGCAGTGTCTACCGAAGTGCTTGTGCTGACTTACAGTCTGAACCCACAGACCGCAAACATAAACTCTGACAAACCAGTCCTGTGCTATTCAGACACACAGTGTAAAATGTCCCCCCGTGTTAAATGTGTCCCTCCTGTATTACACATGAATGACTGTGTCGCTAAAACACACTACAGTGAGACAACTGTTAAGGCTCCAGAATGTTTATTAAAACAGCAAATTTGTCATCATTGCACCAATTGCCATGGAGACAGGGTTAGGTCCCAAACCTACCGGTATTATCAGTGTATGAGTGTATGCTCATTACCCTTTACTGCAACTTCCAGGAAAAAAAAAGAAAAAAAACTGAGTGGAAGGGTGACTCCACCTCTTTAGGATGGTTAGGGAGCATGCAGTCATTCAAATTATTTTTCTGTTTCCCAGCAGCCCTCACACCTGTTCCTGTCGAACATCCTGTCGGTCCTCTCCTGACTCTGAATTAGTTTGCAGCAGCCTGTTGTCTGTCGTATTTGCTTATGCTGGTTATTCTATTAAGTTTGTCGCTGGTGGTGTGTTACATTTATGAGAGCTTTGTCTACATTTCCTTGATATAAAGGTGCAATATAGTACATTTTGAATATTCATTTTTGCAGCAAACATCTGTTTTCTATGTTCAGGGCTCAGGTAAACACTGCCAATCAACTTTGACTTCTTTTGAGCGTCAGTGACGTAAACGCGGAGTCCACCTCTCCCCATCCTGCACGTCGATTACAGCTTGATCCGGGACGTTGTGGTGGTGAGAGTTTCCTGTAAAGATGTAGGCACAACAATCAGATTTCACGTTGTTGTGTCCAAGTTGTCCGTTTCATTTTCCTGCGAGCAGACAGCAACCAGCAGCAGCCTCAAATCCAAACTGGATTAGCATGACTTTCATCCCGTCTCTCTCTTCCTCTCCCCCTGTTGTGGTTCGGTGGGTCAGGTCGGATAGTCGAAAAAAGATGCCGTGGGCAGTGATCATTAAACGGTATAGTGGAGCAAAAGGCTATGTTTCAGACAGTAGGCAAATCTGATTTTTTTCTCGAGTCACGCAGCTTCCCAACATGGAAGAATGTTCAGTCAAGTCACGGATGAGTGTGACTCCACAGACTGTTGTTGTCTGTGTTGTCTCCATGCCGCTCTGCTAGCAGCAGCATGGATTCTGCTCAGCCGCTCTGATTCGATTTTGTCTCTCTGGATTTGACGTCACCCTTACGTGTCGCAGCGCGAGTGACGCAAAAGACCCCTTTTAAATCTGTCGCGAGTGGTTGGATGGTCGGACTGAGGTGCATCTGTAAAAACCTGAATCACATATCAAACCACCTCTAAATGAAACGTGGTTTTGTGTGTTTCTTTGTCCAGACTTCCTCAAAAGCAATCCGGATACACACTGGATGCCAAAAAAAGCAGATTTGGGCTGGCAGTCTGAACAGTCTTGGTGTCCTGAATAGAAAGTGAAGGCACACTCCCTCTGTCTGTGTTGTAATCTGAGCTTCTCTGATCGTTGTTTTGATAGGCGGGCCGGCTGCATGAGCATGTCAGCGCATGTGGGCAAATTCTGGAGAAAGACAGTTGATTGTTGACTCTCCTTCCCAGGTCGTCAAGTCGCTGGGCACGCCAAAGTATCGGTATTTGTCACCCTGGGAATCTCACTCATTAATAAATGATCTCTTACTGCACCTTTAAATATAATTTTATTGCTCCCTGTGGCAAAACATGTCCTTCGCATTTCTCCTGTTATAAATGTAAGCAGCAGGCAGGGCCAGGACATATTTGAAGTGAGCGCTGCAAACAGTGGGAATATTACCGCTAATGTCCAGCATGCACACCTTTGGGGGCTAACAAAATGGGTAGAACAGTGTTTCCTAACACGCCTCCACTTTGTCAACAATTGCATTTGTCTACAGGTTATAAGCAAAGTCGATTAAACCTTTGATTGCGTTACACTAAGGCTCGAAGTGGAAAATATATCCAGCAATTCAAAATAAAAAGTCAGTATTATGAACCAAAAAAATAGTTTTCAGGCGACCCTTCAGAACCACCAGGCCGGGAACCACTGCTGTAGAAAACCGTGGCCCTTGTTTTGACTGAGTGCACAGTACCTGTAGGGCTAAACAGCGCTAAACGCTAAGGAACGTAAATCTCTCGCAGAGGACTGTGGCTGCCTGCGTGCCAGGGTGTAGCCCAGTTAATCTGTCAGCAGTGAGGAAGTCCACCTGCAGGGGAAAGTGTAACTTCAACACAACTCCTTATACTCATTATACACCCTGGCCTCCTTTTAATTCTACTATTTAAAACTTCTTTTTTTTTACACAGCCCTAGTTTGTCCTGTTTTCTAATAAAGTTTGAGCTTTACATTGCCCACACAGGTGTTGTCGCCCGTTCTGCCGGATTTGACCTCCTCTCGGGGCCGTGTGGGCGCATACAGACTGTGCTTGATTCACATCTGCATCACTCCTCCTGTTGGATTTGTGTTGCGCCTGTTGGGGAACTACAACTGAACACCTTTATCATTCTGTTAGTACAAACATATACTTTCTATTCATTTGTTTATCATCACCCCCTTTGTTTCTCAACACACACCGAAATGCCTTATGGATAATTTCACAAGAGGTGATGTCTTATCGTTACTACATCAACTCCATTACTGATAAGAAGAATATTTAGTATATACATTGGATACTGAATGTTATTATTGGATATGTACATAGTGCAAATGTAAGTAGTATGTAGTTAAGTAAGTTAAGTTAAATAAGTTAAGTAAGTTAAGCAAGATGGTGTCAAATCTGAGCTTCGGGAAAACTAAATCACAAACAAACCATCACAACATAGCTAAGAAAAAAGTATCCAAAATTGACCCACAATAACACAGTGGCTCATCTTTTGAGCTGTTGTTTCAGATTTGAGATCATTATGCCCTCCAAGCACTGAAAATGTCCTAAATCTGTATCTGTCCATAGTTCCACCCAACTTAAACCTGAGCTAAGGTCAAATCAAACGGCGTAACTGAAAAAAGCAAAACATCCTCCAAGAGTGAATATCTTAGAGTCGCTTGCTCGATAAGTTACGAAACAATTCATTGTGGCTTGCATAATGTCTGTGTACTGAGGATGATTTTACAAATAATTGGCTAATAACACGCTAATGCTATGGATTTTTCACCTCCACTGCTATGTAAATCTCAGCCGTCAGTGTGCCGGCCCCTGCGTGAGATGGCCAGAGGTGTCGATGACGTGCACTGTAGTGCGACCCACAGCCGGGGAGTTTTAAAACCAGGAAACAGCTGATCACAGCAGTCAGTCCATCACTTCATCCGCGGACGTCAAGATGAGCAACTGGACAGCTGCTGAGATCCGGGAGGTGCTAGCGTCTCCTCGGTCTCTGTAGCTGTCTTCATTTTCTACTTGTTGTTGTGGTGGCAAGCTACTAACGGTCGCTACTTTCAAATTAAAAGACCCCCACTAAGAACCCAGTTCTAAACTCCAATGGGGTGCAATGTAAAGCTCTTATTTTGAAGACAAATTCGACCTGCTTCATTGTTCACACCCAACTTTGTGCTTCACTTCACGTCACCTGTTTACTCCTGCCCCAGTGGCAGCCAAGTGACGGCTTTTTGGAAAAGAAGGAATATTACACCTCCCTTTTGTATAGACAAGGCGGCACATTGCAGCCTTTACTTTGCTGCAAATGTACCGCCTTTTCTATCTAAAAAGGGGCTATAATTACCAGTGTAAAATACCAGTGCTCATGTCAGTTGTTATCTAACTGACATGAGCAGGAATATATTTGTATTCTCGTTAAGTGTCATGTTGTAAATATTATCATTTTTATGCAAAGTTCAACTTAGGGGTTAAAGCCTGTGATAAGGGTTTTATAACGTGAAGATTGATTCATTATATAATTATTTTATTTTTGGGTTTTGGTTTTAGCTATAAAGTAAAAAGCTTTATCACACATTTAAATGTTCTTAAGTTTTGGGAATCATTTCATGTGCATCGGTAGAATTCTGTAACATTACGACAGTTTGCATGACATTATAAATTAAATGACACTTGATGACTAGAATCATCATCACAATCACATCAATATTTAATATATGATCGATACAGGTGTATATGATAGTGTAATGCCACCTTCACATACACCCCTAAAATACACCACTGCATATTATAGTAGCTGTACGTGGGCTGGATTTCTGCAGATAGAGCTTAATTAGATTTCCTCCTGCCTACCTTTAATGTTTTTTTTAAAACACGGCTTCGTCGAGATGAGAAATCTTCCACGGAAAACCTTTTCCAAAGTGTGGGAACCACACTTATCATATCTCCTCCCACTTCTTGCCAGTTCCTCCCCCAAATCCATGTAGGCGAGAGACACGCAGAGGGTTTCTGCCAGATGACAGGAAACTGCACTTCCAGGCCAAAGCAGCTGCTTGATAAATAACACGCGTGGCTCTGGGCACTGATGAGTCTCATCAGAGGCTCAGAATGTGGCCTTCGGTTTGAGCTTGTGTGACACACATACTGTACATGCTGCCACGCAAGCACACACTCGCACACTCTCTCATACGTACTGTACACATGAACGCAAACACGAGGTCTCTCTCCCGCTCTCTCTCTCTTCAGTGATTAAAAAACAATATCCAGCTTATAACTGCAAGTTAGTCAGACACCCACACTCATTTGCAGTGAAAAGCAAATGACCCTGGTGATGAGTCATTGCATTCACTCAGAGATTTGCTTTATTCAACATGCTGAAATCTCATAAGGCAGAGTGAAGCAGTGGTTCTCACCATTGTGCCTTTTGAGCGAGCTCAGGTGTGCCTTGACGTTTTTCTCAAACGTAGAGAGAGAAAAAAAATTGCCGAGCAAAAATAGCACATAACGTCATTAAAATCCACTGAAGTCAAACTCTGATTTCCTCACCACACATGCACACACACACACACACACACACACACACACACACACACACACACACACACACACACACACACACACCTTACAATTAAAGGACTCCCTGCTCATTTGATCAAACTGGGCTTTATATAATATTTCAAGGCAATCAATAATTACGTGTTCCCTGGAAATTAGTTTCTTGGGTAAACGTGTCGCTTTAGTGCAAAGAATCAAGACTGGCAGGAGGAGAAAATGTGCTTTGTGAGGCAGCTAAGAGCCGCTTTGGTAACAACTGTGGTGACAAATTAATTGTATTAATTACGTGTTGAACCCTATGTTCCACAAAACTAGATGACTGAGCCCTCTGGAATCAGCAGGAATCCTCAATGAGCAAATGAGTTGTAATTAATAGTTACTCTAAAAAATGCACTCACGCAAAGTGCACGTGTATGTTGTAATTAATAGTTACTCTAAAAAATGCACTCACGCAAAGTGCACGTGTATGTGTGGTGTGGGGTGGGCAGGGTTGGCAACTACCCCAACGGCCTTCTGTGCGCACTCTGCTCTCCGACGAATGGAGCAGTACCCCCCGGTAGTCGTGGTGGGCAGTGCAGCCAGTAGTTTGAGTGAGAAACAACCACGGGGCAAGAGGAAGAACTTGAGGAAGAAAATGGCTGAACTTCTTGAGGGGAAGTTATGTGAGTTGGTGAGGAGTTTTAAAATCTGCACGATGTCACTTCGCCCAGCCACAGTTACTACAGAACAACTGGGAGGGGACTGGACAATGGAGAAGGACAATGCAAGTTCGGTCTGAGTAGTGGTGTAGTGCCATTTTGTGGTAACATCCATGCTACATGAAGGACACATGGAAATATGTGGGCAGTGACAGTTATAAGTATCTATTGATGAATCTACTCTGGGACAACTTGGTGGTGTGTGTTGTTCAACTGAATAGCGCTCAGGTTTGACAATGTGTCTCTACTGTTTCGATAGTGATCTGCTTAAAAATAATACAATTACCCCTGTGACTGATTGACAGTCAGTCATTGGCTTACGTCAGGGCCATCGGTGACCATTTTTGGGCGACTTTTTTGGTCGTTTGAGCGCGCAGAATCGGTGGCGGATCAAGTCAGAGGGATAATTCACGCTGACTGGCTGTTGAGCTTGCTGAATCAATGTACAAGAAGCATTTAGCTAAATTTATCCAGCCTCGGCTGCTTGTCCAGCCTCGGCCGCTTGGCCAGCGCCTTTTTATTAGTATTAGCTATATTAGCTAGAGCTGTGTCCAAAATCCTGTTTCAATTAAGTCAGGAGGTGGCCATCGTTCATGTTCCAAGTCTTCACAGAAGTTTGAAGGGTTTCAGTAGGTGTAATTAATTTGTCCTTTGTGTGACTAGAACGTCATCCCAGCTGCGTGGTACAGCTCATCTCAACTCACATTCAACTCTCAGCAGAGACTCAGGTTCTCTTCTCTTCTTCTTTTTCCCTCGCCTCTCTGTGATGTCTTCGTGATGCAAAGTACATCCCCCCTTAGCTTCAGTCAGCAGTCATCCTTCCAGTATATTAACACCCAACAATGGAGGTAACCTCCGCCAATTGTTGCAGCAGTGAGGTTGCTAAGCAGGAGTGAACATAAAACTACTTTTTAAATCCCAAATATCCCGTTTGTCCTCCCAGCCCTCTCACACAACAGTTCGCGAATGTCTTTTTTTCTGGTTCGATAGAGAGACCCTCAGTGGCAGATGTTGCATATATTCAGTGGTGTCATGCTTACAAATGTTAAAACACAGTCTCAAACTAAGTCACTCGCTTGGCAGCCTTCTCACCTGTAGCATCCTCACCTCAACCTTCAGTTAGGTCATATAATGTGAACATGATGTAACATGTATTGCAGAAATGGCAATGTGGTACGTTCGACACATACAAATGTGAAAGTATCAGTTTACAGACACGTTAAGTGCCAACATTTTACCCTGCTTGTCACAGCTGATTGGGGAGTAATGTACTTCACACATCTGTTGACCATTAGGTGCAAACTCCACAGCAACCTGAAGAACCAATGAGCACATATTATTATATTCTTTGGCATAGTTTGTGCACTACCTACAGAGTCTACTGCAAGGGTGTCTAGTCACACAGCAGGATAAAATAATATTAACAAGTTCGAGACTTGGGAGCTCAAGGTGCAGATTTGGTGTTTTGAAAGCCTGGCGTAGCAGCATGCATGGTGTTAATTAGGTTTCATTATTTATTATTGTCTGGGAAAACATTGTTAAAGAGCGTTCAATTTCAATAACGTGTACATCCAAGATATTTCACTTGATTAAGGTACAAGCTCCTGATGTGTAAGGATTTGCTGTCTTTGTTGTTTTTTCGTGATAATAACCTGAATATCATTGTGTTTTGGATCGCTGATTAGACAAAGCAATCTGAGTATGTCAGCTCTCACTGAGGGAAATTCTGATCGGCATTTTATATATTTCATATATATTCACAAACTATTAACTGAGAAAATAATCAGCCATTTCATTGATAATTAAATAACCATTAGTCTGCAGCTCTAATTAAAACAGATGTATAGTTATATGAGTGCTGTAAGGCTCGACACAGTGTGTTTCAGTTTCCGGGTCATATCGGTGTGTATGCGCACTGTAAAAACGACTGTTGTTTTTTTATGTCTTGGAAAAACTTTCCAAGCGATGGTGATTTATTAAGCAGGAATGTCAAAGATGCAGACGACAGATGTTTAACGAAACGGGAAACCGAAACGGACAAAGATTTCCTGAGGCAACAGTAAAAAAAAAAAAAAAAAAAAAGTGTCCAGTCTGTCTGACCACAGTTTGTATAAAGCTCTTTGCTTAAAAAACCTGAATGAACCTGAGACTCATTTTTGGGCATTAGGCCTGAGGGCTGCAAGTGTTATCTGGCTGCATCAAGTTTACTTTGTTTAAGAAAAGAAAGAATAGTGGAGTGTATGGGGGAGGGAGTGTAACGGGAGTCTTTAACAGGGAGTAAAAGGGACTGAAAGGATTTTGATCCAGTGATATTATATATCTGTCCTGGTCAGGGCAGACAAAAGCACACAGCTAACCACCAGAGAGCAAAGCATGTCATCTGAATAGTATGTCTTCTTTGCAGTGTTGTACATCCAAAGGCTTTGTGTGCCTGAATTTGGCTGGTGGAAGGCACAAAGGAGGCAGTTTGTTCGCCCCTGACAAGTGTGCTTTTATTTGCGCCGGCCCTTTGATGTATAGAGAAACTTTGGCTGGGATATCCCTAACAGACAAATGCACGAGAAATCCCACTCCTTTGTATTCTCCTTAACAATTCCCTTACCATTCACTGCAAAGCTTTTATTCCCTTTTAAGACCTTTAAGACCATTTTAAACTTTGTGCCTACTGTCTGTCTGTCAACTGTAATGGGGAATCTTGTTTGACTTCAGTGTAAAGAGGAGGGGGTTTGCCGGGGAGTTGGGGGCACGCGGTTCAGTTATGAAAAAACATCACATGACCATTTTTCTTGTTTATCAAGAAAAATGGTGAATGAAACTTCTTGAAGGTCAAAACATGTAAAAACTAATAAATAAATAAAATAAAAATGAAAGTTTGCCAAGTTGTAAAGAAAATGTTGATGTTTTCATGTCAATTTTGTCCAGCAGTTTAAAGGAATAGTTTAACATTTTTGAATATATGCATATTTGCTTTCTCACTGAGGGTTAGATTAGATCAATGCCACTCCCATGTCTGTATAGTAAATATGAAGCTAATTTGCTTTCCATGTGAGTTTGTGGAAAACTACAAAATAAGAGCCAGACCAATAAGGAATACTTAGCCGGTTACCATCTCATTGTTTGAGGGTTCAGAAACTCGTTGAAACAATTTATTTGCCATATTTATTTTTACATATACACATAACGTGAACTTTTCTGATAAAGATTTCAGTTTCTGAAGAGAATTGTGACTCAGTGGGACTTGTCAGTGCTTACCGTCGGACAAACAAAGAAATGGTGGCACTGTTTCTTTCCTTTTCTGCATGTTCTTACAAATAATGATGACACCTGCAATAAGTATGTGTCATCCTGAACAATACCAAGAAGATTAAAGGAGACAAACTGTGCTTTTTCATTTTTAACCTTTCCTTCAGTGTTTTTTTTGTTTTGTTTTGTTAAAAAGGTAAATGTTTTCCCCAACGAAGCTTCTCTCTCCCAAAGAAAATATTGCTCCTGAAATTCCTCATCACAAGTCCCGCCTTTAACTCTGTGACTTTGTGACATCACACTGAGTCACCATGTCACATATCTGTATCGTTTAAGACTAGCAGCTAGTATGGCATGTGAGAATTGATTTAGCACAGCTGCTCTGTTGCTCTGAATATTTCATCTATGAAGCTGGGTCTGGAATATGTTTGATTTTGTCACCGGCATCAAAATGTTTATTGTGTTCAAGAAGAAGTCCATCAGGCCTTCTTCTTTTCATACTTACTGCAATCAAAAAAATACAAATCCGTCATTTCAGATTAAAGTAATATACAGTGACGCTTATTTGTATTTTTGAGATGAAAACACATTATGCAACCTAATATTACAAATAATTTGGAGTAGAGAAAAAAAAATGCCAAATGGACTATTTAGTAGACACTTCTGCCGACCAAGACAGCTAACTTCCTGTTAAGCAGCCAGTAAACTTAAATAGGGATAAACCGGCTTCCAAGCCTGGTGCTCTTTCTGAGTTCTTGGTGTTGGTGCTTGCAAATATTAAAAAAGGGATATCAAAATCTACTCACCCTGAAGCCAATGGATAGTCAGGTGAATTTTCACAGTCCACAAAACAAACTTAGAGCTTCACAGCAAAACAGCATTGCAGCATTCTCCTAAACAATTGAAGGAGACGGGGACTAAAATGTGAAACGAATGATGAAAAAGAAATATATAAAATGCCTCCAGTCCAGCATAATCCAAATCTCTGGAAGCCTGAGATCCAAACTTGATTTGAAAAGACTTTATTTGAACCCTTGACACATCAGCAGCTAGACTGAAGATTTTCAGATCAGTTTTGGATCTTTCTGGGGGGTTTTGAGGATGCAGCTGCTGTTTTGCCTTGAAGCTCCAGAAAAGTTTTGTGGACCAAAAAACTTCACCTGCCGTTCTATTGGCACGGGGCTCAGCAGATAGTGACTGGATTTGGTGAACTTGTACTTTAAGCAAAAACTCCATCTGCAGAAGACCATTTTTATATGAATGAAAGCTCTGGCACATCTACTAAATGGACTTTGTGTTGAGATTGCTTCCTCAGCTGCCGTTACCACAGAGCGTCAGTTTAAGCCAAATGTTCATCTTACAATTTTGGGTCTTTTTCAAGCAGCTGCCCATCGCTTCATGTCTGATAAGCAAACTGTTGGCATTGAGTGTAATCCCAAACATACACTTGTTGACAAAAAAATCAGTCATTTAATCGGACGAGGGCCGAGAAGGTTCACACAGTCACTCCTGGGAGCTGCCCCGTACGCTGCCACGGTCTTATACTGTTGTGACTTCAGTGAGACCGTGCAGCAACACCCTGACAGGCGGAGCACTGCCTTGCTTTCGTCAGTCAGTCAGTCCGGGTATTTGAGCCGTCGGCTTCCAAGTCACGAGCCTCCACCTCCTCTGCAGGCTGCTGTCTTTCACATCAGACGACCAGTAAAAGAGCTAAAACTTTTGACCCGTCTATTCCTGGGTGACCACAAGTGCTTAAGCAGATAAAGATTATATTTATCACGTCAACGTTTTAGTGTGGGGTTAGGAAATAGGGCTTTTACATAAAAATGAAAAAAAAAGGTTTGTTTTAAAGCCTGAGTAATGCTGATATTAGTTCCGCGGGGTTGTTGACCACGTCTGGCTCTGTCTCTTAAGTTGGCTTCCACTGGATTTAACAGAGAGGTATTTACAACAGTTAGTGGTTATACTGGAGACTTACTCTGACTTACTTCTCTGACAAACTAAAAGAGAGCGTGTTGTTATTCAAAGTATAAAGAAGATGTCTGTGGGTCATCCAGCTCAGAAATCCATTACAAGGTCAACAGCCCTGCGCTGCTTCAGTCCACCTCACTGGTGTCGGACTGAATCGCACAAAGTGAATACGTGAACTCACAATCTACCACCTACCTCCTGAGTGTGCCAGCAGAAATGCCGGGGAATGACTTCCATACATCTGCAAGCTATAAAAATCCCCACACTCTTGGTATTTTACTAGTGTGGTCGTCTTTCCCGTCGCTTTTGTTACATTACAGTATGTCTGACTTCTTACACGAAGGCCCGGTGGCATGCAAATACTATTAATGACCAGAGTCGCCAAAACAGTCCGCGCCATCGCCCTCCAGATAGATTTAAACGCGTTTTTATTGTTTCTCTTTTCCCTCGCAGAGTTCGGCAGAAGGCGGAGGAAGAGAGACCATCATGAAATGCGAACATCTCCGTCGACATGTGTTACATATGTGTGCTGCATGGAAGGTCAGTGCCTCCTGCCTCCACTGTGCGATATTTGGCTGATCATAAAGGGGCTACCATTTGCAGGGTTGCCTTGCATGCAAAATTTCAGGTCACTACCACTGGGAACCAATAATGCCTTTGGCTAAGCAACAAGATGCAAATACATCTATTCAAATTCGCACCACTCCATACACATTCGAGCTCACACAATCTCATCTCGGCGCTGCAGATTTGAAGTACACTAGCAATCAGTTTAATCATGAATAAATCACAGTCCTGGGGCGAGATTTGATCCGAGGCAAGTTTTTTTTTTAGACGCATACTGTTGTCCAACAATGAGTCTGTATTTGTGTTTACGCTCCTCGTCGCCCGCTGTAGTTTCAGTCCAGTGGCAGGCCTAGTTTGCTCGTCTCACCCCGGCAGTCATAAAGCTAAAAGCAGACAGGCAGCATCCTCCTCTCCAGCCTGTCAGGCAGACGGAGGTTAGTCAGAGTTAGGAGATCAATGCTCTTGTATGTCACACCCAGAGCTCCAGAACTCTCCCCTCGGGCACTAAAGACAGAGTTTACATAGTCACCTTGTGTTAAACTGTAAAAAAAAAAGAAGAAGATGGTGAGGAGAAGACAGATGAGACTGAAACCGTCAATATCCCACCAGCAGCACATTCAGTTCAATTTCTGCCTGCTAGGCCACTGGGGGCAACCCAAATATCATCCATCCCAGACACTGTCCGTCACACTATACATAGAACGGGCGAAATTAGCACAAACGCAGCGCTCGCCATCAGCGTGAAGTATGGTGGCAGTAGGGTGATTATTTACGGGGCTGCATTACTTTCTGAAGACCTGAGCTCTGAGTCACCGGCCGAGCCCGATAATTAATTCCACACTCTACAGAAATATTATGAAGCTGCACGGCAGAATGACAGATGTACAGCACGAAGCACATTGTCAACAAGGGTGACTCCCGCTCCAGCCGCTTCATTAAGAAGAAAGAAGGAGGGATCATGTTTTGCGTGTAAATCACGTGTAAATGACTTTTATTCTTTGTGGACCTTCACTTTGTCCGAGCATGTTGTCGAGGAGACAGGGAATGGCGTGTAATCAGAGAATTTGTTGTCTTCTGTCTGCTCTTTGTTTGTCCTGCAGCTCAACTTCCTGTAGATACAAGAGGTAGAAGGAGGGGGGGAGATACACCGGGATCTGACAGTAAGAGATAACCTGCCATCAGCTGGGCCGTCTATTTATAACAGCAGGTACTAGTAACGCATGACGTGGGGGCTCTTGTTATCAATATTTATGGAACAAAGATTAAGACAGAGTAATAATGATGCACATAGCTCCGACTGGATCCGTCCTCACTTAATCGTTGTCATTACGGCGAGGCGGAGGAAAGTGCTGATGGACTCAGAATTTTAGGCTGGCACTCCACATTTTAGTAATGATTCCTGAGACCAGACAGGGCCCGAATGTAATTAGCGGATGTAAACATGACCGGCGTGATGACTGGCTTTAACAATAGTTATTCTTTTTTTATTTGGTTATTCATCGTGTACAGTTGTAGAGCTGGGGATTCTTTTTCTTTTTTTTTCTTTTTTTTTTTTTTAGGGCGCTGTCTTTGTTAGCTACTCCATAAAAGGCTGGATTAAAACACACCTTTAAAAAGAGGCACTGTGTCATCTCGGAGAAGAGATTCAAACTCAGAGTTTCGATATTCACAACATCGATGAGGTAACGACACAAACGCAGAAATATTCATCTTTCCCATGTGCAAATAAACGAGCTGTTCTCAGAGAAAAATAAGGTAACCACTACGCCGTTCGAAGCTCTAAAAGTGGCAGGGTCCGCCACATATAAACAACGTAAAACAGTAAGAAATGAAGGTCAGTTGTTCACTCTGTGTGTTCAGTTGTGAAAACAAAGAGTTTGTTCATTTCGGCCCTGTGTACGTGGCTATTTCTTAAAACAAAGTGTCATCTAAGCATTTCGGCCCTCCATACGCACGGAAGACGGCATTTCCACCTTACGGTAGAGGTTCTATCGCCACCTGTTGCTCTGGCGTGCACATGACAGCCTGTGTATGTGTTTTCATGTGGACAGAGATTTTTTATTTTTTTTTAAATACCGTGGGTGTGTATGGGGGGGGGCGGGGGGGATGTGTTTGTATTCAAGTACCCGCGTACGTGTGGACTGGGCCTTAGTTTGTTTCAGTCAGCGAAGATCGTTGTCTTCCGATTAAAACGTCTTCCCTCCTGGAACAACACTGTGCTCCTTTAAAGTAATAACAACAAGTGGTAATGAGGCAATTGCTAACTAAAGAGCAATACAGCAACTGTTCATACATCTTCCTCACTGTGTTTACTGAACCTAATGAATATCAATATCCATACCAATCGCAGTGTTTCTTCGGAGACCACAAAGATGCGTGATGGCACAACATTCATCTCCATATTTATCCCACGATGCAGCCCGTTGGCTACACATTTTAATAACACTCCCTCTGCCAAAATACATTCAGCTCAAACACTTAAAAGTTCCAAGAGTACTCAGAAGAGGTGAAGTATCTTGGCAGACCACAGAGCAAAATGCCACGCAGTCATATGCAGCCCAGGGGGGTGAAGTGATTGATCTGTGACCTCGGACTCAGCCATAAGATATTGTGGTGAAGAGTGCGGGGGAGGGCATGGATAGTGGAAAAGGGACGAGAATGAGTCAGTAACGGAGTCTGCGAAAAGCTGTGGGAGCAGAGGAAGTGTTAACAACATCACAAGTAGGAGCAAGTCAAGTTTACCACGTCAGGAAGCAAAAAGGACCGAGAGTAGGATGATGGTAGGAGCGCCGCGAGGTGATGGGACACATACATCCTGATCATTTAATCATGTGCGAGCAAATGAAGGGGGATTGTTCATCCGCAGCATGCTGTCCACGTCGTGCTGATATGTGTTACCTCTCTCTGTACGTCACTCCCTTTTATTAGTAGCCTGTAATGAGTAGCCACCGTGTGAAAAGCCTACATTTAGAGAGAGGAGTGAGTTCAAGGATAATAAGTTCTGTGCGGCTGTCTGTGAGTCCGGCACTTGTTGCCTGTCTGTGTGGTACATGGCACGTAACACTCAGGGTTTTATAGTGGATGGGGGGATGGGGGGGGAGAAAAATGATTCTAATTTTATCTGATTATGCCATCTTGTGTCTTCGAGACAGAAATGTATTGACACAGAGCTGCAAAGAAAAAATGAAGTTTGTTTTCTCCCTGTGCCACTGCCTCTGAAAGCAGGGATGACAGAGTACATGCGTAGTCGGACCAAATTAGAATCAACCGTGTTTGCCAGGAGGAGACTTTTTCGAATGTGTCAGAAGTTTTCTGGTGGTACAATATTGACAAGTGGCACTGAAAACACAGCAACTCGCGCCTTTGTTCCCCCCTTTAAAGGGCTGCAGCACTGAGCATTGTCAGTGGATGAATGATGAGGAAGGGACAGTGTTGCCTCCCCCCACCTTCTTCTTTTTTTTTAAATCACGTTTTGAGTTACCTCCCCAAACACTCTGATGACCAGCATCCTTTTTTGTTTTTTCCCCCCCATGTTGTTGTTGTTTAGTGAGAGAAGTCCATGGATGTGTCAGATTAGTCGGCGCTATTGTCTCCTCGCAGACGCACGCCTACAGGTTCCAATAACGCGCCACCCATGCGGCGTGATTTCCATAAAGCTGTGACAAAAAAGAAGTAATTTATACCACGAGAAAATGACACTTTTCTGACAAACACTCGCGAAAGTTTTTTGGGCTCGCTGGCACGGAGTCAGACAAACATCACCTATTACTCATGTTACTTCGTACATTTGGGGCTTCACTCGCAAACACAGCGCCTCGTCACTGCATAACAATCGATGGCTGAGTGTTGGCAGCGCAACTGATGGAATTTTACTGAAAACAGATTTCGCCTTTGAACTTCCACATACTCCTGATATCGAAAAAGTATCATACCTGGCTTCTTCTTCCTCTCCCTCTTCTTTTCCTTCTTCTTCCACCTCTTCTTCTTCTTCTTCTTCTTTTTTCTCTTCAAATCGCTCCTGGTCGCTTTTCCCTCTCCGTGCCATTACGCCTCTGGAGGACGTGGATTTAAACTTTTTGGTTCCTGATTTCTATTACACATCTGTCCGGAGGGGGGAAACAAAAAAGAAAAACGCAGCACTTTGACAGGATTTGGCGATGTAAGTATTGTCTGAGAGTGTTTTTTTTTTTCTCTCTCTCTCTTTTGTGTTGTTGTTGGTCCAGATGAGAAACAAAACATAAAAACAAAGCAGGTGGAGGGGAGGAAGGAGAGAGGGGGGGTTTCTTTTTGAGCAGCAACAAGTTCCTCAAGAACTTGACAGGCGGACACAGGGGCGCTGTTAATGTGCCATTTGTTTAGTAAAAAAAAAAAAAAAAAAGAAAGAAAAAGAAAAGAAAAAAACGCGCCGTCCATGATCGAAGGATCTTTAAATGACCAGCTGTGCGTGCGCGTAATAGGGCCTATGGCCCATCGCCAAAGAGGGGGTCTGTGACAGTCTGCAACACAAACACGTGAATATGGATGTGTTTTTATTTATTTTTATATATATATAAGTTTGATGTCTCTGTCACTGTTGCCCGGTGCGGATTTAAAAGACATGTGAGGCGGTGAGCGAGCGATCAGTCAGGAGGAAACTAGTAGCCTATCCCCATAAACTTGGATCTGCCGTCGCTTATTTCAATCACGTAAGACCCCTAATGGCGTTGTCCGGGCGAGGGTGTTACGTATATCTGTACAAGCTTTTCTGACAAACCCGCGGCTTTGTTGATATTTGTCTTTTTTTTTTTTTTTACTGTAGAGCCACCAAGGTGTTGCCTGAGAGAGTTTCTTTTCTTTTTTTTCTGTTGAAAGCACGCCGACATTGCAAAGGGTTATTAGATTCATAAGTCAGCGAAGTGGTGGGCGATCTACTGAGCACAGCAGAAGTTCTCATATGATGACTTCAAACAAGACACATTACCTACCAGCATCTGTTGGAGTGAGTGGATATTAAGACACTTCTATCTCCGGGACGGCGTAGGGGAAAATGGTAAGTAGGAATGGGAACGCACAGCTACATAAAGGATGATTACCAGTAAATAGTCGTGCTTGGTGTTCAGTGTGGCAGGCAGGCAGGCAGGCGGGCAGGCGGGCGGGCGAGCAGGCAACGCATTGCTGGAAGGGTTGGACTCAGTGGCTACTTGAGAAACTCTGTATCGAGACCCATGTCTGGTGAGGCTGATGTTGACAAAGGGCTGTGTGAGAAGAGATTGTGTGGCATTTCTCGGCTCAGGATATGCGGGTACAGTGAGAGAGAGGTAAGGGAAACGTTACATTGTGTCTGCGCGCAACGATGTCGGCTGAGGACTGTCTTGTGTGCTTGCCAGTGAGGGGCTTAATATTTTATGCATGTATGTTGTTTTTAGTGCGGGTGTCCATGTTTCTTAACAAGACAAGGTGTGTACGCGCGCGCGCGCGTGTGTGTGTTTTGGGGGGGGGGGCAAAGAAAAACAGAGAGAAAAAGCAACATGTGCCACTTTACCTGTGACACTTGCCTTAAAGCATGACATTTAAGGGGGGAACAATGGGGCTCAGCATCAGCGGTGCCAGTTGTAATTTGGCGTCAGCGGTGAGCCTCTCTCCCTCTCTCCCTCTCTCTCTCTCTCTCCCTCTCTTCTTTCTGTCCTCTTCTCTTTTTCTTCTTCTTCTCCTTCTTTGCGGGGCGATCGTAACAGTGAATTTGAACCGGCATTTTTTTGTTGTTTTTGTTTGGGGTTTTTTTTTTTGCGATATAGGTGCTGTTATCTGGAAGGGGAAATGTCCGACCAACATGTGATCAAATATTAACAGGACTGGTTTGGCAAGGGGGAGGAAATACACGTGACAAGACGCGGGGAAGCAGCGGAGTAAAAAAAAAAAAAAAAGAAAGAAAAGAAAAGAAAAAAGAAAAGAAGACGAAGAAGAAAAAAGAAGGAGCAGTTTAAAGTGGGCACTCAAACAAAAGTATATAGATATTTCCTTGGCCCCTCATAGTTTCCCCCGGCTGTGTTATGCTTTCAGCACGTTGGACAGAGGCACCGGAGTCGTGCATGGACTAAAAAAAAACAAAAAGAAAAAAACGCCGAGTGGACGCCAACTCTCTTTTCTCTCTTTTCCCAGCCCCCCCTTTGTTAAAACCTGGGATTGTTTTTTTGTTTTGTTTTTTTTCTTCAACTTTTGGTAAGCTTATTCTGAAGGAGGAGGAGGAGGAGAAGGAGGAGGAGGAGGAGGGGGAGCCTGTGGTCTTGTTAAACGGAGAAATAAGCGGGATTCTTTAAAAAAAAAAAAAAATCATCATCATCCTCACCATCCTCATCATCCTCCTCATCATGATAAATGGAGAACAGAAAAAAAAGAAAGAAAGAGAAAGCGTTAACCAAAACAAAAAGGAAAGCCGGTGCTTCGGGACGCGTTTGTGAAAGTTGCAATGTTAGGTCGCCTGCTCCTCTCGCACACCACCACACCAGCCTCGGTTCCTCTCAGCCCCCCCACACTGCGTTAAACTTTGGGACATGCAGGTCTTGGTCGCGGAGATCTAACCACGCACATAGTGGTTGTCAGTCCCCCCCCACACACACACACACCTACCCACCCCCCTCCTTGTAAAGGTAAGACCACAATCCATTTGGTTTTTCATGTCACTCTCTTCCGTTCCTGTCGGCTTAATTCTGGCTTTCTTTATCTCAGATGAACTTCGGCTTTTGCCATTTATCCATTTATTTATTTCGTAAAACTACAGCATGCAGCCCTTCGCCTTGGCAGTGTGTGTGTGTGTGTGCGCGCGCGTGCGAGCGTGTGTGTGGCTCATTGTGGGCATCAGTGACCGAAATAACTCCCGATATGAAATCCGATCCAGGTGAACCAACATCTCGTCTTTCTCCGTCTTCTTCCTCTTCTTCTTCTTCTTCTAAAAGTGAACTTATATTTCTTTTCTTTAAAAGAAAAAAACAAACACCGCTGCGTGCACCTTTCATGGACGCTTTGAGGCATGTGAGGCGTTTAAAAGAATTGGCACTCATTATTTTTTTCTTTTTCGTGCTTGGGGGAGTGAGGGGAGGGGGGATTTTTATTTCTTTCATCCAGAGCTGCTTTTTCTTTTTCCTTTTGCCTCTCTCTCTCTCTCTCTCTCTCTCTCTCTCTCTCTCTCTCTCTCTCTCTCTCTGGAGTTTCCGAACACTGCCTGCTGCAACACAATTTGCGTAATCGTTGCGTTGTGCCTAATCATGCTCCCAATATGGGACTTAAAGACGCTGCAGTGATCCTTCCAGCCTGCACGAACTGGAGTACTGATGCTCGTGCATGTCGTAAAAATTGTCTGGGAAAAGCCTCTATCTATCTATCTATCTATCTATCTATCTATCTATCTATCTATCTATCTATCTATCTATCTATCTATCTATCTATCTATCTATCTTGTGCTTATTCCCCCTTGTTTGGTCTGCTGCATTCATGTTTTGTCTTGATGTCAAACCCTCTGGATTTTGTTATCGACCAAAAATAGCCCTACTCTTTACCCCCCCTCCCCTCCCCTCCCTCCATTCCTCCCTCCCTCCCTCCATCGCCCCCCGCTCCCGTCATCGCCATCAAATCACTTGTGTTTTTACTACGACCGCTCCACGGTTTCATTCATAAGGTGCTTTTCACTTCACCTGCTACCCTACCCCCCTCTTTTGTCCATACACGGCTCTGTGTCGACCTGTCAAACGCCGGCAGCGCGGGATGAATAATGTTACCTAAAAAAAAAAAAGAGAGAGAGAGATAATAGCAATAAAAAAAAAGCAAAACAAACAAACCCAAAAAAAGGAATAACAGATCAATTAATGTTTAATCGCTGCCGTCTCGTTTTTTTCTTCTTCTTTTTTTTTGTACAGTACATCGCGCATTGTTCTGTTATTCCTGTGTGAAATTACAATAAAGATGGGCGTGGTCAGAGAGCATCCGCTGACAGATGTTATGGCTGAATGTGATGGAGAGATAAGATGCGATTGTTTGCGAGGCATCGATTTTTTTTTTATTTCTTTCGCTCTTCTTCATTTTCTTTGGTTTCTGAATCAACGCACGCACGCACGCGTCACGTGTGTGCGTGTGTGTGTGTGTGTGTGGGTGGGGGGGGGGGGGGTGTTCAGGGGGCTTGTTACGATTTTTAAGATTTAAAGATGATCATCACACAGATCCGCCCTGGGATTTTTTTGTATCTCTCTGCTCTCCTGTAGCCCTTAAAAAAGGGAATTCGTCTCGCACCGATGCAGAAGCGGTGGATATCGTCTATTTCCTCTCTCCCTCTCTACATCTCTCCCTCCCTCTTCTTTTCTGTTCCTCCTCTGGTCAGAGATTTAAGATTTTCTGATCCAAGACGGAGCAATCGCATGGCACACACAGAAAAAATAAAAAAATAAATAAAACTGCAAGAGGAGAGAAAAGCCCCAACGCCCACCTGGCAGTGCTTCTTTTTTTCTGTTTTTTTCTGTTTTTTTATTATTATTATTTTAATCAAGGCTCCTCTTTGCAGGCGCTGTTTTCAGATTAATACTCCAAAACGAAATGCATCCATTAAAAAATCCCGATTGCATTTGAATGATCTGACTTCTCCGCTCGCGTTTTCACTCATTTTCTTTTAGCCCCTGAAATGCGATGCGCGCAGGTCGGTTCCTGCACATCGTCGCCTGTTTGCGTTCATTTGAACGTGGCAGTGAAACCCAGATAGATCATATTATTAGGCTGTCCGACATTCATAAAAAAAAAAAACAACAACACACAAACACAAACAAACAAAAAACAAAATGCAAACAAAAACGCTCCTTTAATAAAAAAGCTGGGTCGCCACGATTATAGCCACGTTTCGGGCTCATCGGCGCCACGGAAACGGTTTAATACACAATTTGTCATCATTTCATAATTAATCCAACGGAACGACACGCGTTTTGGTTGATACGACATCGGGGAAATTGTGATGCTTTAAGGAAACACTTGGCATTTTATTCCCAGATGCCTCCAGAGAGTTGGGACTCTTCTTATTGCAGCATCTTTTCCGATTGCACGCTGTTTGTAAATATAATCTTTTCCCTTTTTTGCAGAGTGCCTGTTTTCTGCAGTATTTATTATTATTATTATCATTATCATTATTATTATTTTCTACTGAGACGTGGGATTATGGTGTGGGCGTGGGCGTGTTGGGTGGAGGAGGAGGGATGAGCGGAGGCGGGTTAGGAGGGGTCTGTGGGGTGGCACGACACACTTTGTATGTATGAAGGTTTTTTTATAGCACTTTTCTGCAATGTACGTCAGCGGATCAGTCCATAAATGGGGCTGCGTGTGTTTGTGTGCGGGCGTGCGCCTGCGTGCGCTCGCAGCCGCGTGCGTGCGTCTCCGCGTGTGTTATCTTTACCGAGAATCTCCCCTCTCTCTCTCTCTCTCTCTCTCTCTCTCTCTCTCTCTGTCTGTCTGTCTCTCTCGCTCCCTCTCTCTGCACTCTCAGCTCTGCAGAGTTGGGGTGGGCGTCAATAACAAACCTGATGGTAGGTTTTCATTGCAAAAATATATATATATATATTTATATATACATCAGATGAAATTATTTCGGTAGGCCTGTTTAATTTAAGGGATAAATGAAACAAATGCGTTGTGCAGAAATGAGGATTAATATCAGATTGTGTGTGTGTTTGCGGCTGTGGATGTTGTGGCCTTTGTGTGTCGCCCCCCCCCACGATCAATTCCTGCACTTTGAGGGGCTAAACGGATTTGGGGCGAAATCCCGGTTTCCAATTAAGGACGCTCCGTTCTCCTCTTTAATAGAAATAAGCGCCGCTTTCTTCTTGTCTGAATAAAGCTCGATGTCGGACTGTGCTTGCCTCACTTTTTTTTTTTTTCCACCACGTTTTTTTTTCTTCTTCTTCTGTTCTCATTCATGAAATGTCCCAACTTTTTTTTCTTGCTCATCCGAGCCGACGCCGGTGTGGCAGGAATCCGGACTCGGTGCCGGGCGGGCGTCACGATATATTTAGAGCGAAAATTAATCATCTTAATCATTATGGAAATGTAGGCTACATCGCCCGCCGCCGCCGTCTCTGCTTGCTGCCGGTGCTGATGCTGATGCTGCTGCTGCTGCTTTAGTCACCACCACCACCACCATCATCTTCATCACCAACACCTTCATCCAATTAACAGGCTTGCTGAAACAAGTTCTGGCAGGAGGCAAAGCCATGCACCTTATTCGGAACCTTTAATTATCAGCTATTCGTCACAGTCGCACGATTTCTTTCTTTTTTCTTTTCCTTTTTTTTTAAACAGCGACGGAGCCCACGATCAGATATTATCAACGCGCAGAGGATGTTCTGGCTGTAGAGACATCTTATATGTCGGACCACTGCGGGACTACAAGGATTCATGCGCGCGCGTGCGTGCGTGCGTACATGTGCGCACCCGCGTGTGTGGAAATGTTTCGATCCTTTTAAGTGTGTCTCTCAGCGTGTGAACATGCAGCACATCAGTGGATCCATGAGGCAACTTCCCGAAATGATGATTAAAAACAAAAAAGAAAAAACAAAAACACATTTGGTAGTCTCGAAGTGAGACCGGTTTGGACAAACATGACCGAAAAAGGAAAATGTCATTTCTGTCCCTTGTTTGTGAGAAAAAGGGGGGGGGGGGGTATCTGCATTTGGCGGGCAGCGTCAGGATGTGTCATATCCAAACCAGGCAGGAGGCAAATTCAAGCCACTGATTTAGTTTCCTACCTCATTTGTGAAGCATATGAAAAAATGTGCCGGACCAAATATTTCACCATTTCCAAGTAATTTAGTGGCATGATTAGTGTGTTTTCCTTCAGCCCTGAACCAGGCAACGGTTATTGATGCTGTGATGATATTGGATTGGGGGGAGGAGGAGGTGGAGGAGGAGGTGGCAGAGGGGGGCATAAGCCAAGAGAAGAGGCAGACAGACAGAGAGACAGACAGAGAGACAGACAGAGAGACAGAGAGAGGCTTAATAGCCTATAGAGTGATTTGCAGCCACTATAGAAATAATGTATCAGCCTGTGTGAGGGTGTGGAGGGAGAGGACGAGTGGTATGTGCAGCTTAAAGGACTGCTCCTCTGTGTCTGCCGGATGATTACAATAAAGGTTATTGTCATCACAGGAGGGATGACATTAACTCCTCACTCCAGCATGTGATTAGAAAAAGGGCCCCTCCGCACTCAGTATACCTGTTTACCAGTCTGGAGTTCTCTCCAGCGCGCCGCTCGTCTCGTTTGACGTCATCTCAAACCTCACACGAAAACGTTTTCTCTCAGCTGACGTGTTTCCTTCTCCTCCAAGGAGGAGGAGGAATGCAATTTCACTTTGATCAAAATACCCTCGTCGCCTTCCTTTATCCCCAGTGAAAATGACATTTCACAAAATGTCATTTGGTCCGCGTTACGCGGGTTCCCGTCCCCGCACAAGGAGGCATAATTCGACTTGTTAAGTGAAGCTTTCAGGCGGTGCGGACCTGCCAGCGAATCGTGCTGCATTTGGCAAGAGAAGCCTTGAAAGGTTACACAAGTGTGTCGTGTTGTCAGCTCCTGTAGGTTGATTCTTCTCTTTCTACGCTGCGCAAGCAGGCGCAAAGGGTTGTGATCGGAGGACCAACTGTTCGGCCGTGACGTCGTGATTAAAACCTGTCAAAGTTTGAAAAAAGAGAAGGGGTCGCACCCCGACACCCCCGGGTGGTTTAAAGTCAGTGTATCTGGAAATGTTCGACGTAAAGACACGTCACGCTTAGGTTCTGATGAAAAGGTGCTTCAGCAGTTATCAGAATGTCAGGCCGGTGCTGTCACGCTCCTGTTTGACCCTCAGTCGGATGAGTCAAACGCTGCTCGTGACTCCCTTTTTTTGTTTTTGTTTTTTTGCTCCCAGTCATCAGACATTTTGTTTCGTTCATTCAGAAATCCAGCCCTTAGAGCTGCTGGTACGCCACCTTCGGTTGTGTTGTACTTGCAGAAACGAGAGAGAGAGAGACCATGTTGTTGTCTTTGCTCCTCTAATGAGATGCCGAGTGATTTATTTATGAATTACTTGTTTGGAACAGCCCCCTTGTGCAGTGTGCATTTTTTCTCCCCTCTTTGGAGTCATGTCGCTCAGTGATTGCTGATGCAACTCTTTGTCATCCAGAGTTTGCCCTCACCTCCTGTGAGCCTTCGGGGAGGGCTATATCTATCTTGGCATGTCCCTGGGTGTGTTGGAGGTGGGAGTGACTCATTAAGCAGGTGTGAGCATCCACTCCCATACTGCTACACGCCAAACAAGAGCTTTCCAGCTCATGAGCTCGTGCAGGGAAGAATCACGATAGCAATAGAGCAAACACATCACAATAAATCTTTGCACTGGACCGGGGCCAAGTCACAAGGATAATGAGCTGCTATTCCCCCATTATGCTCACTCTTGTATTCATCAGAGGTGGAGTTCTCCAAGCGTTCATCACCCATTAAAAGGTCTCGGCTCCACTGACGTTTTTATTTGAACCCCCGCTTCACGACGAGGCAATGAATTGTTCCCAGTTTGGGTTCCACGGCGAGGGGAAACAGGGCAGTGAGGAGCAGGGCGGCTCGGCTCCGCGTACGCAATCTCAACGCGTTTGTTTAGCTGACATTTGGTAATAATAACCTGCGAAAGGTGGTTACTACACTGCAGAGCACTTGCAGGGGAGGCATCCATCTGTTGTGGAGATGGCTCACTTTAAAAAAAAAAGAAGAAGAAGAAGAAAGCAAGGAGAAGCAGAATTGTTTCCAATAAGTTCACATGTTTTGTTAGCCTCCAGTGGCCACCCCAACACTCAGGGAAATGATACCCATCCTCTGAGCTGATGTATAAAAGAAATGACTCAAAAGAAGAAAAAAAAATCACACATTGTACAGAGCAGAGGACTGTGAGAGTCTTCTCGGGCTATATTGAGGACGTAGAAAAATAGATTTAGGAGGACTCATGCTGCCCAAAATGGATTCAGTGGTGAAAAAATACACACTTTTGACACAAATCCCCCCCTTAGCCTCCTCGCTATCCGCGGACCAGAACAGGAAATGCTTATTTTTAAGTCTCTGAATATCTAATTTTACACAAATAGGCCATCTCTAAATGGCACGCGGTGGATCACGACTTGGTGGAGACGCGCTGTTACGCAAAACCTTCAAAAAGAAGAGAAAAAAAGGGAGAAAAAAAAAGAAAAGAAAGAAAGAAAGAGGAAAAATAAGCCACCTCTTTTCGGTCTCTGGGCGAGATACGGAAGAGGAGAGGCTTGTGCTTTATATATATATATATATATATTTATATTTATATTTATATATGTACACACAGCCCAGACATTATGGTGTGTTGGATGCGAGCTGCACGGTATGCGGACAAACAAAAGCAGATAATGCACACTGAGAGCGCATTAATAGTTCCGCCTCGGGGCTGCTTAAACAGGAGTTTGGTGGCGAGCAGCCAGCCAGCGGCAGGTCACATGTTGCAGCGTCATTGTGTAGTAAAGTTACTGTAGTTGCAAAGAGGCTCCTCATTTCGGCTCCAGAGGTCTCTCATCCCGTGCTGCTGCTGCTGCTGCTGCTGCTGCTGCTGCGGCGTTTCCAGCATGCGACAACTTCACTTTCAGACGATCTCCACAGGAGCCGCGCAGCCATGGGAGTGCATCACCTCATCCATGCAATTTCCACCATCAATAATTTAATCTATTTGCTCCAAAGCTGAAGAGATATCCCCGAGAAGCTCCTCTCTTTTTTTTTTTTCTTTTTTCTTTTTCCTTTTTTTTTTTTTTTTGTTGTTGGTGTGTGTGTGTGTACCGGGAGAGAGAATATACAACAGAGAGGAACAATATCGCGCTTAAGTAGAATTACTCAGGGAGTTGTCCAATACATCCCAGATGACACTACTGTCCTGTTGAATGGTCTGTTTTACGACTGGGCAGTAAAAGGTATGTCATGTTTTTTGTTTTGTTTTGGTTCTGTTTGTTTGTCTCTTTACGTGTTGTTTTAAAGCACTTCAGCAGTTTGTGCGTAAAAACAACTTGGGGATGGTGATGGGGGGTCAGATGTGTGTGTGTGTGGTGTTTTTGGTTGGGTGGGGGTGGAGGCGGGGGTGGAGGGGTGGGGGGTGTCTAAAAGTAGTCCGGTTATCCTGCGAACAGACAGCGCCGCAGCCCGAGAGAGGGGATATGTGTAACCTTATCCTCCCGTTCATTAATAAAAAACGGAGTTATTATGTTGATTGGGTTTCCAGTGGAGAGCACGAGCTCGGCAGATGTAATCTCGCGACGACGAAGAAGACGAAGAAGGAGAAGCAAACAAATCCCCACCGTTTGTTTGATTGTCGGTGCAGCCTGAGAGCGGTGTGGCTCCTTATTAGTGTTTTTCAGAGGTGGAAAACACTTCCAGAGGATTCAGCCACGTCTGTGCACTCAGCCGCAGCTCTGTGTTCACAAATAGCTCAGCAAGCTGTCTGTTCAGGGGTGTGTGTGGTCCGTATTTGCGCATACGAGCTTCTAAACTGTGATCAGAAACACACAGACAGAGAGAGAGAGAGACGCACAAATACCACCTCCAGACAGTTTTTTTTTTGTTTTGTGTTGCTGTTCCAAAAGGAGGGGGAAAAAAACTTTGATGAACTCATTAAGACTTTATAGGAAACCCGAGACCTTAACGCCCAGCCACGCCGGCCAACACACACTGTTGGGTCTACTTCTTCTACTTCTTCTTCTTCTCATTCGTGGTGTGCTCGCGCTGAATAACTTCGTATTACCGCGCGGAATGAACGCGGATTAAAATAAAGTCCCGTTTATGGCGCGGTGGAAAAACTCGGCTCATTTGTGACAGCCTTCGTGTGAAATACTGTCCAAGAAGTTATCCGAGGATCCCAGCAGCAGCAGCTCGCAGGGGCTCGTTAGATGACGGTTTCATGATGAGTTAGAGAGGGGCACTTTCCAAAAAATGCAAATTGGGGCCACATTTTTTGGTCAGAGCTGTGACTAAACACCACCTCAGTGAACTTTTATGGCCTGTTTGCAAACAATTACGCGCAACCAAAACAACGTGTGCGTCCTGCAGAAAAAAAATAATAATAATATATATATATATACAGTTTTTTTTAATCTATCTATCTATCTATCTGTCTATCTGTCTATCTATCTGAGAGATGGAAGGAAGGTGGAGGGAGGGAGAAAAGAGAAGGAGCTCTCTTTATTCCACGGTCTCACACTCCATCTAGTGTTCACTGCCAAGAACTGCAGCGCTGTTCATGTCGAGCTATAATATCTGTTGGTGTTGTTCTGCTGGTGGGGTTTTTAGAGATGCTGATTCATGGGTTAACATGAATCATGGGATTTGATAATTGGGAGCCAAAGTTCTGGGCACCTTAAACTAGACCTCCGCACGTTTGAGGAGCCTTTAATCTCTTAATTCTGATTTGTACCACACTGCATGTGTCGTATCCTTTCGATTGTCCATTGATGCACGCAGCGTGGGAGGGAGGCGACGTCTCGTTTGGATAGCACAGATCACTCAGCAGCTATTTGAATGCCGGGCTTTCTGTGGCAGCAGCCAGGGTTGGCCTGGAGGCCAGGTATAATCCCTCAGTGATGCTCATCTATTACTAAACGTGCTCTGAAACTGTGTCAGATTGAAAGCAGATCTCAAGGAAGCGAGCTTCCACATGTGTCAGCCATTAATGCAGACTACTCTAATTGGCGTTTTTTTTTTCTTCCCCCTAAGTGCTGCATTGTGGCACACACGAGGGGGGTCCTCCTCGGGTTAGACATTTTGATACCATGCACTGCAGGTTTTTCTCCCTCTTCCTTTCTCCGTGTGCTTTCTCGACGAACGTGACAAAACATGTTGCCGGGCGAATGAGCTCAGACGGACGCGGTTCTTGAGGATTTGAGCAAAGATGGATGCCCACAAGGGAGCAGTGGTGGCGGCAGAGAACAAATGCAGTCATAGGTTTCTTTTTTTTTGTTGCTGTTGTTTCATTTCTATTCAAATGTGGTGGGCACGTTTTTCCCTCTTTCATCCCTCCTGTTTGATGTTGATTTTTTTTTTCCCCCTTGCAACGGTTCCTACAACATCGCGGTGGAGGTGAAGCCGTGAAGTGTGCTGACATGTAATAACAGTAGCCGTGCTAGCCCTTTCATGCTTTAGAGAAACTTTTCAGCATCTGTCAGAGGAGGCATTTATCACTTTAATCCCCACCTGGCACACAGAATAAATGCGAGGGTAAGTTACATATCCCTGCCCATACAGGCGTGCTCTCAAAGCAGATGAACAGGTGGTCATCTGGAGACAGAGTCCACACACTCACCTGCTCCCATTGTTCTGGCGGTTTCACGCTCCGGGTTTGTGTTGTCATGAATAATGGCGCGTTTGAGCGACAGTTATTACAGGGGCTTTATTTATTTTTTTTATTTATTTATTTTTTTAATCTCCCTCTACTCCAGTCTGCCATACTCGGACAGTCGTGACACAGCTGGATTGGTGGGATGAACCTGTGTTTTATGCGCTCAGCCACTTCTCTGTGTAACATTTTCACCCCAAGCTCTCGCAAAGCCGGTCCACTGCCCCCCCCCCACAAAAAAAGTACATCTTATTCCAAACATTCCTCCATACAGCGCTTCCTTCCTTGCTTTATTATTCATGCTTGTGGTGTTAACTCGCGAGCCGCCTTTTTCATTAACTGCAAAACCCGGCAGTGCACATAAAATGTTCCTTCCCTGGATGTATAAAACAAGAGCAAACCAATCAGTTGTCACATTTAGCCTCTAGTAGATATAAGCCCGAGATTCTCCGCCAGTCCCAGAGCAATTAAATGATTCATTGGCTTTATCGCATTTTAACAGGATGTTGATTGAGAGCATAAGCCATATTGATTGTCCTGATGGAAACAGGAAATCACAGAGATAGAAATAAAATCATTTGTTGTTCCCGGTGTGAGGATACCCGGGGGAACGGCTTGCAATTGCACACCGTTGAGTGGCATTACCCCCAGCAACCTCCTCCCCTCCATTCTCTCCCCTATGGAGACCTGGAAGAGACGTCATCTGTGGTTGTTATGCTGCGAAATGACGCTGGCACTCTCTCCACCCCCTGTTACTGCAATATTACCCCTGTGGTCTGTTACGGAAGATGCAGCACTCTTCGTCTGCACCATTTCCAGCATGAAGTTTGACGCCTAACAGTAATCAGCCCTCTGCCTTCATTTCCTTCATGTGGAAGTGGAACCACTTGAGCGCGCTGCTGATAATAATATCAGCCTAAATGCATCCTACACATAAAGCTCGTGACTGGCCTCGATCCCGTAAAAAAACCTACATGATTCTCTGTGCTGGGAAGCCTCGCAGAGAGCTGGAAGCGAAAGCCTTAACGATACCGAGGGGTTATTAAGCTCCATCCTGCATGTTAAAACAGGCTGTTATTAGCAATATTTAATGGAAAATGGCTAATTAGCTCCGTATTCTGGCTTTGTCCTCATTGTTGTTTTAATTGGTGAGAGGAAAAATACCCCCCCCCCGCAAACACATACAAGCCAGCCCCTCCCCATGCCCTCCCTCTAACACACACACTCGCACACTCTGGAGGAGCAACGTCACTGAGCTTGGGGAATGAGTGGCTCATTAAGAAGAAGGATGTGATATTCTGAATAGAGACTGTGAGACTCCCAGCACGTCTATTTTTAGCTGCGATATCTCCATGGCAGTCACCGCGGCATTGGTTAATTGCAGCCGCGGCCCCAGATACCAATTAAGAATGAAACAAATGCTTTTAAGGTGGGGTCTCGCTCCTCCCCGCTGTAAAGATCCTCGTGTCCGTCCTGAGTGGAGGCAGCGGCGCGTTCGCTCGCCGCGTTTTCCCCCCTTTATCAAGTCGGGACATGCAGAGTGCAGTCAAAGCCTCAGCCGGGCTATTTTTAAATGAGCCCCTGTGGAAGGCTAGATCTAGATTTTCTTTTCATTATGGTTGCTTTCATATCTCCGGCCGTCGGATGTCAACCTATGAATTGATTTGCTTGTGAGCTTCTCAAAGGTAAGGGATGCGTATGTGCTCAAGGATGTATGTGTGCACACCTGACGGGTTTTCTCTCCCCCCCCCCACCCTTGCCCGTGCTTCGCTTATCCTGTGACTTGCTCTCCAGATTGGTACCGTGCAGTGCAGGGAGGATGACACATCTTTCTGTCATTCGGCTTCCTCATGACATCCTGTTAGTTCATCCTGCAAGCGCTCTCGCCGTCCACCTGCTGAAAAAAACAAACAGTGTCCCTTCAGCGAGCTCCTGATTCCAGTTCGTGAATACAAGGCTCAGCGTCAGACCTGTCGTACAGCACCGACCAGTTTTTGAAATGATGATGATGATAATAATAATACTGCAGCGGCAGTGTTTGTCAGAGCTGACACAACATTTCCCACACAGTCAGTCAGCAGCCGTGGCTTTTGTTCTGAGGTAATCTCATAGAGGGAAAGATAATACATGAGCTCTTCAAACAAACAGAACAAACAAAACCATGTCCGTATGTAAACGGACACGCAGCCTTTTCTAAATCATGCCACTTCTCGGTTGACCGTCACATGGCTGGATCCCCAAAGGCGTCCACAAAATTTAGCAACTACTCGCCATGATAAACATGAAATGTAAGGGTGGGAAAAACCAGTCAGTCCTTTATAAAGTTCCAAAAATTGGGGAAGGTAGGAGCTGTCAATACTGACGACAGCGCAATGATTCAGCCGGCGCGGGATGGTAACGGCTTTGATTATTGTAGAGCTACACGTCACTTGCACGCTCTAGAAATAAACCGAACACTTAACATGCAGGTACAAAAAAAAACAAAAAAAACCAGCTCATTAATAATAGCAAGCCTGTAAGGATGTAGTGACATCTATTTGTGTAATCGTATCTTTTGTAATAAGCGATCTCTCTGATGCTCGGCACAGCTCTTGTCCAAGGCTGCCAACGAATGAAAATCGAAGCCAGACCTCACATAGGAGCGGAATGATTAGAGTTTGCAAACAATTTGAAAACACTGATGACACGGCGCCAAATATCAAAAACATTTCTGTGATTATTCCAAAGCTACTGGCTCCCTTTTTGGCTCCCAAAGAAAGAGTGGAGGGTGTGAATAAGAGGGAGGGCTTACATGGTGCATTATGGATCAAGAATACGCTAACTTCATTGAAAATGCCCTTTGACTAACCGGCTTGTTCTCTCTCTCTCTCTCTCTCTCTCTCTCTCTCTCTCTCTCTCTCCCCCCTCCTCCCCTTTTGTTTTGTCTCTCTCCCCCCTTCAGTTCCACCAGGTTAGAAGAGTGATGACCATCCTGTTCCTTACTATGGTTATTTCATACTTCAGTTGCATGAGAGCTGCGCCCCTGAGAGACGCCCCGGGCATGCGGGGCCATCGGACGGAAGGCTACTTGGGCGCCGCTGTGACGGCCGCACGAGGCCACGGGACTCCACAGAGTGGTGGTGGGCCAGGCCAGCGCGGGGAACTGCCCTCACTCACAGACACGTTTGAGCAGGTGATAGAGGAGCTGCTGGAGGTGGAGGGGGAGGCGGCACAGCTGGGACAGGGGGCTGATAAGAGCCAGGGAGGTGGGGGCCCACCCTCTGTGGTCACCGCAGAGGCCAAGGATGTCGACCTGTACGACTCGCGGGTGATGATCAGCAACCAAGTGCCTTTGGAGCCGCCGTTGCTCTTTCTCCTGGAGGAATACAAAAACTATCTGGATGCCGCCAACATGTCCATGAGGGTGCGGCGACACTCCGATCCCTCGCGGCGCGGAGAGCTCAGTGTGTGTGACAGTATTAGCCAGTGGGTGACAGCTGTGGATAAAAAGACGGCAATAGACATGTCTGGGCAGACAGTTACCGTCATGGAAAAGGTCCCTGTCCCCAATGGCCAACTGAAGCAATACTTTTATGAGACCAAATGCAACCCCATGGGGTACACAAAGGAGGGCTGCAGAGGAATAGACAAGCGGCATTATAATTCCCAATGCAGGACAACCCAGTCCTACGTGCGAGCGCTTACCATGGATAGCAAAAAGAAGATCGGCTGGCGGTTTATAAGGATAGACACTTCATGTGTATGCACATTGACCATTAAAAGAGGGAGATAGTGTATAAAATGTATAGATTTTATTGAAGAGTTTAAAAAAGAGAATAAAGAGAAAATATCTATTTGTATATATACATAACAGGGTAAATTATTCCGTCAAATGAAAATTTTATGGACTGCATGTAAAAAAAGATGAAGTTTATACAGTAAAAGTGATACTACAGTCTATTTATTGAACATATTCATGACCTTGTAAACAATTAAAAAAAATCTGATCAGTCATTTGCGCCCAGTTTAAATTACTATATCACATTCCTCAAGACATTGTGATTTGTTTACGTTGCCAAGAATTAGAAAATGAAGGAAGAAAAAAAAGAAGAAGAAAACAGGCAAGGAAAGAGAGAGGACAGTTCCATCTTCAAAAGCTTGCATGCTGCTTCAATTGTGAATCGAGAAATTCTCCACTTACAAAAAAGGATATGATGCTGACCAAAAAAAAAAAAAAACATTCCGTTTACATATTCAGCAGAAAACAACTTTCCTCTCAAGTAATTTATCTGTTTACTGTTCTAAACTTCTCAAGGTAATGTTGGAATTACATACTATGTCAAGGTGCTGTTGTCAAAGCTTTGCTGTTTATTTTTTTATCCCCACCAGAGGACAAGATATATATAAAAAAAAAAATCTATATATATATATATATATAAAATTTATTCATTGACATGTTTCTGGGTTAATATTATTCATTTTGTATGTTGTGAAGTTGTTTGCAATATTAAACTGAAATATTTGAAGAAATAAAAATGACTATAGGCAACTGAAAAACCAAAATCAATGTCGGTAAAGTTTTAACAGTGCATTTCCAGGCAGGATAAACTTTATTATACAGGCAGGTAGGCAGGGAGGGAGGAAGGCGGGTACATTCACACACACACACACACACACACACACACACACACACACACACACACACACACACACACACACACACACACACATGCATACCCACACACACATGCATACCCACAAACATTGCCAAAAATTTTCAATATTGAACAACCATGATGATTAGCAATGAATGCAGTTATCTAACCTTGTCAGGCTGCAAGAAGATGATGCATTTCCAGTTGCAGCAGATGGGTGATACATGGTGGCAGTCTTACGGGTGGGGAAGGAGGCATATTCTTCAGATTTTGGCATTACCTGAACCACTTCCTTGCATTACTGAAACACAAACCTGCTGTCTGTCCTTTGATACTTTGGCATTTCTACACAGATCTTCACAGATTCACTCCAGCTTCACACGTGATATTTCACAATAAAAGCGCCTACACGTACAAGAGTAGACTAGCACAAGGCGGCCGTGGTTGTTCATGAGGCATGCCTGAGTTTGACACTGATGGATTCACCCACCCGTACGTTTGTGTACAATACACCCAACTTCTCAGTGCACTGTAATCCCACCTTCAAATCTTTCTCTTCTTTATGCAGTCGTACATTCTGTCATCAGAAAGAAACGTTTTGGTGTCAACATTCCCACCAGCAGACATGAACTCAGTGCATTACATAGTGACAACACCTTGCTTGCCAAGTTTAGATGCCACAGTTTAAGGTCGTAGCAGGATCACAATAAAACATGTGCACGCTGTCATCTTAATATCACGGAACATTTGCAGATTTACCCGTAATATAACGTCTTTCAGAAAGAGAAGACACTTCATCGGAACTTCACTGATATCTCATTTTGGTTCTACACTTGATCCCAACCACCTCATTTTACTTCCTCGTCATCAGCCAAAGGATAAGTGTGACTTCTGAAGAGAACCGGATGTGCCATTTCGAGATTTGGGGGGTGGAACAAAACCAACAAATGGCTGAGAAGAGAAGTCTAATGAACAGATGAAAGATGTTCCACTTTCTTCTTTACTCTTCAGAGGAGGCTGGTGAAGACGCTGTAAGTTATTTTTCTTTTACGGAAAAACAAATAGAGAGGGTCTTTAAGAGCGCCATCAGAGAGAAATTACAAGCAAACAAAAGGCAATGAATTTTCTTTTAAGAATTCAAGTTATTCCAGAAATTCGGACATTCTATTATCCTATGGGAAGAGAAGCAGCCGCTATGCCTTGCTCTTTATAGAAAATCCACCTTAAGAAAGAAGTGGTATGATACATTAAGATGTGTTCAACATGTCTGAGCACTAACACATCCTCAGCACTTAAGATAATGAATCAAACCCTCTCTCCTGGACTTGAGATGAGGTATTCTGTGCTGCACTATTTATCATGAGTAGAAGCTTCAGGCTATTTTTGTTTAACAAAGCACAAGAAATCCACCTCACGCATCCGGATCACTCAGTAATGCACAAAGTGGCTCTGAAATCACCAGCTGTCTTCAAGCCAAGTTGATATTTGCAGCTAAAGGCAAACCTACATTATCTTTTGTGGTCATAGATAATGCATGCAAACTGGTCTTACAGTGCGATGTAGGATTTCTATGAGTGAGATCTGTGGCTGTAGCATGAGGACAAAAAGAAAGGTGGGGGGGGGGAAATCAACATTTTTAAACAATGAATCGATAAAAAGGACAAAATGTGCTGCTTTGGGTGCTAAATTCAAGTCTGCTTTGCTTCTGGTCACGCCTCATTTTCGTGACGTCAGAGCAGGTGTATTACATCAGCTGTCAGAGGCAGACGCTTTGTGTTTCATTACCATCTGGGGTGTGGTCAGAAATGAATCATGCTTGAAAGTTTCAGCCCGCAGAGAGCAGTGCAGCAGCAGTTTTCTGCAGACTTGTCTGCTGGAGCCTCAACATGTGCTGCAGTAAACCAGTAGAGGGCAACAGAGAGCGGGAGAGAGAGAGAGTTCCTCCAGAGTGTCAGCGAAGAAGTCACAGAAGCTTCTGGCTGGTCCCTGGCTAGGTAAAGGTCCATGGATTACGGTCAACAGGACATTATTTGCATATGTGTAACAAGTCCTTGTGCAATAAGCATCAATGAATGCGATCAGTGCGGCTGATTAATGAATAACACAGTAATGCACAGATGTGCACTGATTCTGCTGACTGTGTGTTCATTAAGTTATAATGTGAAAGTGGGAACATTCAGCACAGAAGGCACATTTCAACAAAATATCTGGTAATTTATGGGTTACTTGGAAATGCATGATATATACAAAATGGTAAAAAGCACTGAATAGTTACAGAGGAGGCCTTCAGTGTTGTCCCACGATCAACCATTAACAACAGATTACGAGACGCTTGGTGGTCGGTGGCTCATCTACTTTACGAGAATCACGTGAACGCACCATGACACTGGCAGCTAGCCTAGCCGGCTAACTTGGCTAATCTGATTTATCGTCTCGGTTAAGCGCACGTAACGCTAGCACCGGATTACCAAATTCAGTTTTCCATATCTAGCGTTTAACGCAGTTTCTGTCTGACATTTACTAGCCGCCCATTTCAGGAATGGCATCGCTTGGGGAGCCTGTTCGGCTGGAAAGAGGTAAAGTTAATAGGCTAGCGTTAGCTTAGAAATATTTGTTGTGATACCAGGGAGACATTAACCTAGCTCAGCTAGCGTGAGCCAAACTGAGCTGCTGAATGTTTTTAACAGCATACCTTCTTGTTTAGTGGGCTAACAATGCACAAATTATATTTTGCGGATAGATAATGTGAATGACTTTGACCCTTTTGTCTGTATCCGTGGCACAGAGATGAATTAACGATAGTTCTTTCACGTCTACATTGTATTTCTCTTGGAATAAGCTAACTAGCTAATACAAGTAACAACATACAGTGATGGGTAAATCCAGCTTTTTTGTCAAATGTTCAACGTATGTTTGTATAAACAATTGAGGCTTTAATTCACTTTAATAGCGGCTTCATCACCAATAGCACCAATGCTGATACAGAGGAGATATTTGTTGCCGATTTTAATTCGGGCTTTGACTTCCTTTGAACAGGATGCTTAGCTCCTGCTGTGACTGTTAATACACAGTGGATATTACATAAGACCCATCTATGTAATGTTAATATGGGCAAGTAAATATATACATGAAACATTCTCTTCTTTATTGAGTATACTGAAATTTTGAATGCCGTTTAAAAGCCCTTATAAGCAGCAGTTGGCAGAGATTAGCACAGTAGTGAGCCCTCCGTGTAAGAACGAAATTAACTCAAAATGCAAAAACTGGAGGAAAATGGCTCACAAAAGTTTTTGCCATTTTCCACCAATTTCTTTGGTTGTTATGTCTTTTTGACATAACAGATAATGATGGTGACTAATGCAATTGCACGTAAAACATGAAGTTAATGATATGCTAACACTGAACTGTACTGAAGGTGATGTATGTGATTCAACACAATATGTCGCACTGATTCAGATGTCTTCATATTTCTTATTAATATGGGAGATAAATAGTGCAGTAAGCCAAGACAAGCATACCCACAGGGACAAAGTATGTATAATCAAAACAAGTCTAGGTCAATTAAATCTCAGACTAATACATGTTAAATGGCAGAAATTTGATTACAATTTTAACAACTAGTTTGTTATTTAAGACTTTTTTTGTGGTAACACTAAGAGTTTGTTTAACTAGTTCATATATTCTTGATTTTAGTTTCAGATCGGCGCTGATCGAGTACTGTCTTTCATACGGGGAACAGTCATTGCCTATGTGAATGCTTCCACTTGCAGCTATCAGTAAAACTCCTGGAGATGTATTTGTTCTTTTGACAGATATTAATCGTGCTGTTGAACTGCTTGATAAACTCCAGAGGACAGGGGAGGTGCCTCCGCAGAAGCTGCAGGCGCTGCAGAGGGTCTTACAGAGCGAGTTCTGTAACGCTGTCAGAGAAGTAAGACACTGTTCCTCTTAATACATATAAATATGAAATGGTATTAGTTCACTTTTCTGTTGTGTTTTGAAAACAGAGATTGCCTTGATTACTTTGTAGTCATGACCAACTATTATCTAATGATGTCTTTCAGGTTTATGAACATGTCTATGAAACAGTGGACATCAACAGCAGTCCTGAGGTCAGGGCCAACGCCACAGCTAAGGTTGGCCTCAAAGACCATCTAATACACAAGTATTTGACTTGTGCACATTTTTTTCTTTTCTCAGTTTTGGACGATTTGTTTTTGAAGTTGCTCAAGTTTAGCACTTCACAATGCCTGTTAAATACATTAAATCAAATATATTTGCAAAAGTTAAACACTGCTTTATTTATAGGCTACTGTGGCAGCTTTTGCAGCGAGTGAGGGACACTCGCATCCCCGCGTCGTGGAACTGCCCAAGACAGAAGAAGGTCTGGGTTTCAATATAATGGGTGGAAAGGAGCAAAACTCGCCGATCTACATCTCACGGATCATCCCAGGTGGCATCGCTGACCGACATGGAGGCCTGAAGAGAGGCGACCAGCTTCTCTCTGTTAATGGAGTGGTATGTTCAATTTGGAGAGTCTGTAAAACACTCTTCAGTCCGATGTACGTATTTTGATATAAACATAGGCATTCCCATACAGAGCGTAAAGCCAGAGAGGTGTTTGTGTAAACTTAGCTTCATTAACCACCAGCTGATAAAATAAGTGTATCCCACATTCACTACTTGTCAAGTCAGTTTTGTTTATATAGCCAAATATAACACATCTGAATCCTGTCATTCTGCTGTAGACAACACTTAAGATTTCAAACAGGTCAAACTGAACATAATCAGAATTCAGAAGAACTACAGCTTGAAGGTACCTTGTGTGGTTTTTGTCCTCAGTTTGTCAGAGAGGACACTCAAGCATGCGCCCCTGCATGTAGAGGGCAAACTCTTTGTTTTTTTTATGCTGTTCCTTTAATAACTGGTGGTTTTAGGATTGTCAAGATATAAATAAAGCAAAGCTAAGACAGAAGAAGACTGCTGCCATCCAAATATGGATCGAAATAATAGAAAGGAATATCCAGAATCTGAAAATGTTTAACAAGGGAAGAAGTGCGTACAACACGTTTATTAGGCCTCAGGGATACATCATGTACTTGGTCATAGTGGGAGTGTAAACATACATTTTCTATTTAAAAGAAATATAACTCCACAGGGTACCTTTTTTGAAGCCTCTTCACCACAGCTACAACATCCAGCAGTTGCTTATTGTGCTTAACTTGAAATTCCAGGATCAGCCAAAGACGATCATCCAATTGACTTTCTCATTAAAATGTCCAAATTACAATCTTTTTTATGGTAATTTGAACCACACTGCCAAAGCTTATGTTACGTTTATTGAATATCCAACAGAACTCATTGTTCCTTTCAGAGTTACTACATACCATGTGCTTAACAGTATATTTCTTTTTTGGTTAATAAACCTATAAAAACGGTAGCTTTAGTAATGGTTGTCGTAATGGTCGTGAGAAAATCTTACAGTACATTTCTTTGTTTTCCCCAGAGCGTGGAGGGTGAGCACCATGAGAAAGCTGTGGAACTCCTCAAAGCAGCTCAGGGCACCGTGAAGCTGGTGGTGAGGTACACCCCCAAAGTCCTAGAGGAAATGGAGTCACGCTTTGAGAAAATGAGGTCGGCGAAGCGCCGGCAACAGAACAGCTATCCCCAGTAGGATTTTTCCGTGTTGATGCCGTGCTCTCATATCTCTCCTCCTCGAGCCTTCTGGCCATTTATTCTGGTCTCTTTCTTATCTCCCTGCCCCCCCCTTTCCCAAAAAAAGCATAACAAACACTACAAGTTTAGCTTTAGTTCCTGCTCACACGTACTGTATATTGTGCTTCTACCTTTTTCTGTAGCATTTTTATTATCTGCCATTGTTAGACAGGAGACTACAACTCTAGATGAACACTAGAATGATCATGATTGTCAGTGTAGGTGGTCACTCACACGTGTGCATTATTTTTGAATTGACAATTTGAATGCAAAGCTATTGAGACCAACTACACAATCCCTTAGACTGGAAAGGTAGTGTTTTTAATTGTTTTATCACAGCCCACTACCAAGTGCCTCAGGGCAACATGTTTATCTTATGTACTGTGTTCACCGTTGTTTTTCTCTCTCTCTTTTTTTAATAGTTTAAAGTCAAGTCTTGGTAATTAAATGCTTGTGGCAGGAATTGCATCATGCTTTGCATCTATTGTTTTCATTTGATTTGATATAAATACATGCAAAACATATGTGAAACCCTTTAATTGTGCAAGCATAAAAAAAAACACAGTTTGATTTTTATTTATATGTCAGAATAGTGAATCTTTTGAGGAGTTAATGACATTCTGAATCTATTAAAAAGATATCTGTTTGTTTGATGATAAGGGAAACCACTGACAGGATGCTTCAAAACAAAAGTGATGGATTATCTTAAAGGTTTTTCTGGGCTTACCCTTTGAGTTTTCTAACTCCATACCACACTATTAAAAGCTCAGCAAGTACTGTAAGTGATGTAATGGGGTCTCAGCAACTCCTGAACCAAATTCCTGCCACCCCAGAGACTCACATTTTTACTTTTATCCAAGTAATAAATCAGAAGCGTTTACCTACGTGACATGAGATTTAAACTCTTCAACTTCTGATTAATTTTGTCTTCTGACATAGATCAGAAACTTTCTTCATGTCATGTTTTTTCCTTGCCCAGATAAAAACTGATAAATAATGATGAAAAGTCAGTTACTTAACATTTGTCTTTGATCTTTTCATAAAACCGCCTGTTAGCATTGTTTGCATCATTCAGTGAAAATTCAAAATGAAGAAAAATAAGATATTTGCAATATGACGCAATCTGAGTCACAGTAATGCCTGACGTGAGCTGTCATCATTGTTTTTGACGAATGACTGGCAGATATTGATGTCACACTTGCTGTATATGGCTGCTACGTATTCATCAACACTTTGCAGTGTTTAGAGGATTGTGCTTTAAATCTGTTGTATTGGCATATTGTTTTTAGTTCACAGTGAATGAAACATTTCCTGATTTAAGCTTTCAATTTATCCTGGTAATCACTGATTTCTTAAAGGACTAAAGATAAAAGTTGACACTGGCGTTTGGATGAGATAACTATTTACCTTAACGATCAGCAAATTACTTTAAACTTTCTGTGTTTCATACCGATTTCTTTGCGTACTTCAACATTTTTCTTTTATCATCCCTAACAGTTGTCTTTGTACATCATATACTGTAATACACAAACTGCTCATCATGTTAAAATAAGAATGATAATGGCACACATTTTATTACTCAATACTGCCAAACAGTCTTCGTTTGTTCTGATACTGGGAGTTAACAGGCTGATGTCAAAACGGTGTCAATAACCTCCAATAAACTGTATATCTAGGCTCTCCTGCTGCGTTTACATCTACAACACATATAGACACAGTTTTTATAGTCGTAAAATGTTTGCAGAATGCATGTTTAGCGTTCACACTGATATTCTTTGTATCATGAGAAAAAAAGTCTTACTTAAAAATCTGACAAGCCCATATCCTGCCCTTATGCCTAGATGCAACATGTCAATCAAACTTATCTTTATTCTGTATAAAAAAAAACACAAAACAAACAAAAGTGAGCATTCAGAGACTTTTCTTGCTTTCCCTGCAAAGGCGAACCCTCGTCATCCAGTCAATCAGGGTGTGCAACATCAAAATATCCCCAGACCAAATTTAATTTCAGATGTTTATTACGTTTCCATTGTAGACGTAACGTCACATGTATAAATCATTACGTGAACACGGCTTCATCCAGTCTCGGGATCAACGCCTCACATAATTGAGACAGGAAGGTAGTAATGGGGAAGATTGCTGTGATTTATCTAGCTGATGTAGAAATGAGATTGTGGATAAAGTAACAAACACACGGCAGAGTGTAAAAGCACGAAAACCATCAGTGTACTCTCTTTCTTGATGATGTCATACTAGTCCTCGACTGTTTGATCCACTCCCCACGAATGCAGTGTGGTTGGATCCAGTGGAGTGCCACTTAGCAGATGCAGATTTCTGAAAACGGCTCACTGACAGTTTATTTTCTTATGTAGCAACTTTTGTGATGTAGTTACTGCTTGTTGTTTTATCCATCATCTCTTAACACACGTTGATTAATGACAACTGCCTGTGACATCAGTTGCTCCACTCAATTGTAGATAGCTTCGAATTCTTTAAGTTGTTCTAGGCATTCAAAAATATGTATTGCTTTTTCCAAAATATGCTTGGGCTTAAACGTTTGTCCTTTTAAAAAAATTGCGCTGAAATTCATCACCTAGTGCTAAACATGCAACTATCACTGCAAGATTGGGGAGAGATTGGATCAGCCAGTGATGTGATATTTTTTTTCTTAATCTACACCTATGGAGCTAAATTCGCAGTTTGCTAAAGAAACTTTAAGACCTAAAACAGAAAATTCACCTTGGTATCTGACTGTATTTTATAGTCACAGTCTCTGAGTGTGTCCATTATTACCCTCCACATCAATTCAAAGTCTGTTGTTCCTTTAAATTTCAAGTTTATGGTGTCACTAACTTTTATTGTATTGTGTTACTTTAATATTCCTTGAAACAGTGCAAGATAAATTCTGATAGAATGAAGAGCACATAGCCCAGTTTGTGTGGCTGTGCTTACTGTAATCCTTCACTCCTAATGAAAAATGCAGAATTTTGGGTCAAAGTAATAAAATGAAACACACATTACTGCAAAAACTGAATGCAAATCAATAATCTATGCAAGGTTATTAAAAAAAAAAAAAACAACTTTGGAAATATCTTGTAATGGTGCAAAAAAAAAAAAAAGCTGTAATTGTACTGCAGAATGTTACTTAAAATGACTTCTTAAAAATTGTACTGAGACTTGTCTAATGTAATATGACATGCTCAACAATTTAAGGAGCGCTGCACTCAGACACATTGGAATTTCTGATCTTACGACACATTTACATTGTTTATTATCTCATAAAAGTAGTTGCAGTGAAAACTTCCATACGATATTAGCCTTGCTATTTAATTAATGATTGTCAGGATGTGTACTGAGGAATAGGCTTATGTGGAAGCGAAGTTAGCGATAGCTCACTCCTGAGGCTACTTTGAACATACTGTACTTTTGTTCGAGGCAGAGAATTTAGCAGAAGAGTCGGGGTGTATATAAAAAGTTGAAAGGTTTTAATATAATGTATAGTTTGTCACTTATTTGTGTTTTATCCAGCACTAGCTTGCTAGATTCGCAGCATACACACATGTATAGTAAATCAGGAAAAAAATGTAATGAGACTTGGTATTGATATTGCACAGTCACACACTCTCCACTGAATGTCACTGACCATCATCGAACTTAGTTGCACCATTTTGTGAAATACCCTTCAACTTTCTACCTGTTTTCCTTGTCTATATATTGGAATGGTCAATAGAGTATTTTTTATAATACTTTTTCTTTTGATATTTTTCTCAATTTTTATAAGTGATTTTTCCTAAAAAAACAAATACCGGGAATGATTGGTACTTCCATTTTGACTGTGTACCAGGGCCATATCAGCGAAAACTCTCTGAGAAGCAGCACCGACGTCGGGCGGTTGCAGAGATCTCTCGTCTGTATGAATTTACAGACTTCAGAGATGAACCGTCTGATGTCTTCACTTCTTTTCTGAGATCTCAGCTGATTCTTTTTTCTTTCTAGTACCAAGACCAAACTTGCAACAATTGTGAAAACTTTGATAATGTTTTGAAATGTTTTAGTCAGTGCTTGTTTAGGGTTATTACCGGTAGATTGTGTTGTGTTATTTTTGTGTTCCCTGGTTTCTTACCTAATTTACTGTGTTACATTGATGTGGAATGTAAAATGTTGTGATGTAGAACATGATGATTAATTGGATTGGAGCTAAATAAACTAAATATAACTAAATGCATCACTTTTGAAGGTCTTCTTGAACATCGTTTACACTGCAGCATCTAGTTTAGTTTCAGGCAACACACGTAACATCAGGAACAGCCGCCAAAGAGATGTCCTGATCAAAACGATAAGGTTATAAATGATAAGATGCCTCTTATCATTTAGTTCAGGTTTTGTTTTGAACATGTGAGACTTCTGTAAGTTGTCTTTTCTCATTACAATTATTGTGCCTGACACAGATAAGTGTGGTAGATGTTTCATGTTAAGTAAGAATGCTTTTTGATGTTGCGGGAAATGTAAAAATCTTTGCCATCATACAGTGTTGGAACTTAAAAGGAACTTGAATTCTCATTTAAGTTGAGTTTGTTTTCTGACATTTTGAAGTCTGACATTCTTGTTTACATGCATTGCAGCAGCAGCAGCTGCGTCAATAGATGTTCTCCCTTGCTCTTCAAAGCTCCTCTTTCAGTAGCTTGCCTTAATTGTACAAAAAGCAGGAAGCCACTTCAGAGATGGAAATAAACGATCGGTGACTGAGAGATCCCAAGCAGCAGAAATTACGTACTGTCCATTTAAAACAGAGCACTTGAAAAGAGTTTTTTTCTTGGATTCACCATTTCATAGCCATAAACCATGCGTTGTAAGTATGTGGAAACATTCAAACACAGCTACAGGGATGCACCAAGTGGTTTCCTGTTATGGCCCCCTCTGGAAGCCAAGGACTACTTTTCTCCCATTAGATACAAGTAAAAAAAAAAAAAAATCTGTGAAAAGTTTTTCTTTTGTATTGACCACGAACTGGAGCGAAATATATTACATTTTAGTAACCTTGCCAGCATCAAAACACTCTTATATATTTATATATTGTTTTATAAATGAATCCCATCTGCAGACCTTTTTTCACCGCAGACATTTTGACTCGTCATCGCAGGAAAAGCACAGGGGTTACTAAGAACATTAATGATGGAGCACTTCCAGCAACTTCTGCTGTGCAGAAGTGATTAATGTGATCAGTTACATAAAAAAAGTGTTACTGTTATTAAACATCCACTCACCTACAAATATGAAAAATTACTATATTATCTAAATGTACTTGTCTTAACATGCATATAAATCCTGTACATAGACAGAGCGCATACCCGCATGGGATGTGGTTCTGTTTCAAAGGTGTTTTCACTCAGATACATCCATACATTCTCTGAGAGGAGCGCTATAATAAGCTATAAGAGGAGCTCGGTGGTAGATTAGTGGCTGGTTGCCTGGAACCAAACGGTGCATGTGACAGCGATTCATTAAAGCTGGTTGTTCACACTACAGCTTGAGACCAGAGCACAGCTGCTGGTTTCTCATGGTGTGGATCCAATCCATCGCAGAGTGTCATGTCACTTCGTCTTTTCTGGCAACCGAAATCAATCACACCCGGGAGCAGGTCCAGCACCAGCAGCAGGGGCTGAGGGCGAAGCAGGATGCCCAACTGGACAAGGAGCCAAATCAGCAGTAAGAGCAGACAGGAAGAAGAGATTGATGCGTGTTAATGCACTGTAAAGTAAAACACACATGCACTTACCCACAGAGGTTGTTTGGAGTAAACAGTTCGGGAGGATGGTCCATTGGTGAACGCTAAATGGAGAAATAAGACCAAAGCACCTACCTTACAACAAAATAGACAATTCCAAATAATTTATTGACTCCTAATGTAAATAAATGAATATATATACTCTACAGATTTATAGAATCCATGTCGCACACATATGCAGTAAAGACTGTAAAGACACAAATGACAGAGATGCAGTCTAAAGAGAGATTAAACATACAAAAAAAACCCACAAAAACAGAATTCTACCACAGCCTGAATATCTGTGCTCTAAAATATATTGGTTGATTTACTTTTGAATATTGTCTATACCAATATAATTTATTTATTTTGTGTCTTTATTGTATCACGTGAATGCACACATCAAAACACCCATTTAGTATTGTTGCATAGTTAAAAACAAAAATATAACATACATAATTTAAATAAATAGACCTGAAAGATAAATAAACTTAAGAGATGTAACCTACATTTTCAGGACAGAAAGGAGGTAAACATCCTACATTTAAACAAATATCTCTTGCATATTCACTGCCTTTTGTATTTAGGTGATTGAAACAGTTTTTTTTATGTTTGACGTCTCAAGTATTAGTTAATTAAATATTTGTCAAGTTTTGTGGCTGCAGTGTTGTGACAGCACCAAGGCACATCCTACTTGTGCCGTTTCGAGTTTACATTACTCCCTCCGGTACAGCAGGGGGCGATTTACTTCTTCTCGGCCTTTTACTAGGGACGAAGAAGAAGAGAGGTTTCTTCCGCCTTCATCCTGTGACGTAACTTCCTTTCTGTCCGTGCTAACCTCGAAGTGAACACGCGTTCGCCTGTCTAGCAAGTGAGTTTCTTTTTATACCATCGCAAATATGTTAAACACAGACGTGAGGGAGCATATTGTCGCAAGAAATAAGTAAACTTCAAATCCCGCTAGTTGAGAAACCTCAAAAAGCGGCATTTTAGTGATATTGATACATTTTTGTACCGCAGTGTCTGCGGTGGCTAAGCAAGCTAGCTAATGATAGCGGTGCTGTTGAACGCGCCACCACATGGGTGTAAAAAATGTAACTGTAGTTAAAGCGTCAGATTTTACATACATTTTCCGTCTAAATCAAACTTGAAGTAACTAAAGGGACTTGATGTAGATTTTTAACATGGAGTCCTCTGTTGGTTCACTAACGTTAGTCAAAAGATGCTTTGGTGATTTGGTGCAAGAAAATGTTAGTTACAAGCTGAAAATCAGCACCGGCGCGTCTAGTAGCGACTTAAAACTGTCATGCCAACCAAGAAATTTGTTAACATTAAAATATTGGCAAATGTATAGTTGTGATGTACTAAAGCTTTAATACAATTTGTTTTGAGGCAAAAGGATAAGTTACCACCAACCTGAAAGTTAAAGGTGTTTGGCAGCATCACTACACTGTTATGATTTGTTGAAATAGCTAAATTAAAGGCCGCTTTTATGTATGTAAACTGAATCATTAATTATGCACCTTGACACTAAAATTGACACATGTAAGACTAGGGAAAAGCTCACAAAGTAGAATTTTTAAGGTAAATGGTGGTGGTATCAGTTAATGCTTTTTTCCAAGAGATGCTGGTAAACAGGCTCCTTAAGGACACAGTTCAAGACGTGCCAAATTGATTGAATAAATGTCTGCATATTTTAAATGGTGTTTTTAGAATTGAAGAAATGTATTATGTTTTGCTTGATCTAATTGATAAAATGGATTACATGCTGGCCAAGCCTGTACATGTCTCTTATTTGCTGACACATCTGCACAGTTTGAACCTTACTGTTTTTGTTTTTTTTAATTATTATTCAGGATGCGTTACGTTGCTGCTTACCTGCTCGCTGCCCTCGGTGGCAATGATAACCCCGAGGCCAAGGACATCAAGAAGATCCTGGAAAGTGTTGGTATTGAGGCCGATGACACCCGCCTGGGCAAGGTACAGAGCAGTCTCCTCCTTTGTGATAATGCTGTTATGGCAGTAGTAATTGTCTTTGGGATTTTCACAAATGTATCTCTCAACAGGTCATTTCTGAGCTTGGCGGCAAGAACGTGAATGAAGTGATTGCTTCAGGTGAGTTTGGCAATGTGCCACTTGTATTTTGATAAAAATGTTTTGAGTTTGCTGATCAAATGACAGCAGCAACATCTAGGATTTTGAAAATGAAATTCCTGAGTTTGTCAAATCTTAATCCAGACTAACACACAGGAAAGTGATATAGTTGGCCTGAATTTGTTTCAGGAGTTGTTATTGTGACAAATGGTGAATTCCTTGAAAATCATAAGAATTGGAGAACATGCAAAACATAAGAATCTGGACTCCTTATCAGTAGTCTGACTGCCTGATACAGGTGGTAAAAATATTACAGGTACAGCATTTTGACAGAAGTCAAGTTGAAAAAAAAATCTCAAATGCAGTGAAGCTCATGTATTTTGGGCCATCAATGAATTAAGCCATCAAGTGTAATTTTCAAGACATGATCCTGTTACTCTACAAATGCACTCTTATTAGTATATTGGAGCTTTTTTGCACTTACCACACACTTCAATTACAGTAACAGTCTTGGAGGCTAAATTCCCTGCAGTCGGAGGTAATAGGTGTTTATCTCACTTAAGTAAAATTTCAAAATGGATTAAAAAGGTCCCTGCTATGCGGCCTTGAAAAGACTGCATTAAAACAACATCAGAGTGTTACTTTCAACTAAATTGCCATATTATATGCAGCGATAACAAGATGGTGCTTCTGACCTCTATCTTGTTTCTGGCTGCTGTGTGTTGATATCACTTGTGCTTTATGTGTGCCAACGTGTCTCCTCAGGTTACGGTAAGCTGGCCAGCATGCCAGCAGGCGGTGCTGTAGCGGTTGCCAGCTCTGCGGCTGCTGGCTCAGGCGGAGCCGCAGCCCCTGCTGCAGGTGAGCATTACAGCTTAGCACCTTGTTTGTCAGCATCAGTGACACCTGGCATACGGTGCCTTTGCCTTCACTTTGTATGTTAATATGATTACATGTTGCCAAATCAGTTTAGTCATCAGTTTGTTTTTCATGGGACTAAAAGTTACAAATATACATAATTTGAACCTGCCAGACTGTACCTGGTGGGTAAAAGTCATGTAAGGCAAAGACATTTACGTGTTCCAAGTTTGGTCATTTTTGGTCAGATTTGTCATAATTTGCATATTTGTATTTCCATTATAGTGATAATTATAGGTGATGAGCTTGCAGTAGACATAAGTAGTTGACTGGAATGTGAATGATTGCATGATGACTTTGTATGCATAGATTTGTAAAATGTTATTATTGCAGGAGTTAATATCAAATGATTCTTGTTTTGCAGCTGAGGAGAAGAAGGAAGAGAAGAAGGAAGAGTCTGAGGAGTCCGATGACGACATGGGATTCGGCCTGTTTGACTAAACTTCAAACAGTGAATAAAGTTTTTTAAAAACTCAAAGCTATTTACCTGTCTTTTTCTCTGCAGGACACATGTATTTATTCAAGGGTTCAAACCCTGGGTTTTTAGAAGACAGGACAGTTTTTAGAAGAAAATACACAAGGTTACATATTTAAAAAAAAAGAAAACTGACCATATTAAAAGAGGCTCAATGTTGGTGCTTAATATGTGGGTCTGATCTGTTCTTGGCATTTTAACAACGTTCAGCAGTAACTGCGGTGCAGTAGGACATCAGAGCAGCTACCTGTCTGCAGATGGATGATGTAATTGAGTCCAGTGACCAGCAGATAGCGCTGGTGAATTCTGCACCATAAATAGGAGTGAATGATGCACTGTGCTTAAAACATTCCAAATTATGCATGAGGATAAGTGATCCCTGCACCAGACTGGCGTGGCTATAACCTGCATTATTTACTGCTACGGTAACAACAAACCCAGCAGGTGCAGGTGACCCGCTGGCGTAACATGAGTTCAGAGATGCAGTCTGCAAACTCACTGTAACCTCAGAACACAAATAGTTTGAAAAGAAATGAAGTGGTTCACTTTTAAAACCAAGGAGCAAAGTCATTTGGCAAGTGATGAAGATGAATGGATGGCAATAAAGCCAGTGTTTAGCCCTGACAGTCCCTGGGGGAAAGGACAGCTTTATAAGCACTATTTCCATTTATCTATCCAGTTGTGGAAGCAATACTTTGAACTTTGACTTATTTATCAACACCACAGAGAAAAAAAATACAAGTTAAAGTGCTGCATTCAAACATTGACATATTAAAGTGGCAAGTAGCATCAAAAGTAATTAGGGTTAGGGTTATGCCAAATTGCCCATCTCAGAATGATATATATCACATGACAATATTAAAGCTGGTTGAGATGTGGCTAATGTTGAATAGCTCTCAGTTTTGAGGCTAAGAGTGTTTTAATCAGTGAAAAATAACTTTGAGACGAAAGTGATAAAGAGCAAAGACAAACCTTCACTCTGTAAGTTTTAATCAGGTCAAGTGGTGTCACTAAATGTTTGTAGTTCAACAATCACAATCACATTGCCTCAGTTGGCTTTACAATCTGTACAGTGAACGGCATCCTCTGTCCCTAGACAAAGAACTCAACTGTCATAACAACGCCAGACCTTTGACCAAATTAAAAACTTCTTTATTTTCTTTCTTTATGCCTCTTCACTGTGACAGATGATTATAATTTATGACACTGTTACAAAACAATTTCGACACCAATAGAGGGTGACTGAAGTGTATGATTAACAGCTGTCCGTACATACAGCTGCCATTACCCTGTGAGGAAATGCTCTAATCCAAAAATCCAAGATAAGCTTTTTTTGTTTTGGAACAGCACTTGAGCCTCTTATGAGGTCCTTTCGAATATAGATACACTTGTATGCTTTCTAATTCACTTTGTCTCCGACCATTGACACTTAACCCACACTCTTGTTCAGATCCTTTGGAGCTGTTTGGTCAATGGTGACCTCTGAGTATTGCTAAAACAAGCTCAAACTATTTACTTTTATCATGGTAACTAATGCAGTGTGTCTGAGTAAGCCAATTAGTCATGTCCTAGTGTGTGACAATAAGACATGTCATGCAATACCCAACTTTTTAAGTTTTGCAATGCCACTGGATGGAGCTGAGTCATATCATGTGTTCAAAGCTGAGTCTTAAGATTATGCCTCTATGTGAGTGTTTTGTTTATTGAGTTGAATATCTGAGGGGAGAGTGTGTTATATTCTGTACAGAACATTGTCTTCTGCTCTGACACTTGGTTCTTTTCTCAGGCTTTATAATGGGTTTCACTGCTTTGGGCCCCTGAAAAAGTTATTAGTGCAGACATGTTCATGCAATCATTTTTCAAAACTGTACCAACACATTCAGAAATAAACTCTTAAAACTTTAAGTCAATTAAATGCTAAATGCCATCTTTTACACATCATGTCTAAATGCTGCTGTCAAACCAGCAAAACCTAATCAGAAGTAAAAATGGTCATTGTGCTCAAAAGGCTTTGTTCAGTGTTCTATAGGATTATTATTATTTTTTTTTTGTAAACAGCAGGACAAGGTGGGCCTTACTGCTTTACATATAGCCTAGTGATAGTGAAATCGATCATTTACTAGTCTGTCATTCATTAATCAGATGTTTTCATTAAAAAAAATGTAAATGTCAGCAAGAAGCTCTCAGACAAATCAAGTTGAGTCAAAGGTTCACGATTGTCCTCTGAAATGAAGAGAATGTACGTGTCGTTATGTAGATGTATAAAGTGCCACAAAGACGAAAGTAAAAGTATTTAGTATTTTCCGTCGAAGAGAGGGGAAAAAAAACTATGGAAAAACCCGAAGAGCATGAAAACATGATAGTGCAGCCTCCATGCCCCGCCCGCTTACTGTCAGTGACGTCACGGCCCGTACCATCTTCTTATTAGCGGGGGTTCAGGCCGAGACAGCCCACAGTCGATCCTCTCGTTAGCGGACAGTGAAGGTTACCTGCTTCAACAGTGCTTGAACGGCAACCTCTCAACTGTCTTCAAACAACCCCGAACGGGATTCATCTCTTTGATCACTCATCCTATCATCGATCACAACAAATCAAATTATAATCACCTCGAAACTTCTGCTTGCCAGTTTATCCTAAACACGTTTAGCTTTGCTAGCTAGATACCTGTTTTGCTAACGGTGCGAGCCACTCCGACAGCTTTCCGTCCTCCTGACAAGAAGACCCGCCGCGTCTGGTAAGAACATTTATCCAAGTCCTCCTTTCATCGTATATATTTGCTACGTTAACGTTTTAAGATGTTTGGCAGGGTAAAGGTATGGTAACGTTGGCACTGGTGCGGTTTTTTATCTGGTTGCCGCCGCCGTAAGTGTGGCCTTGACGCAGTTAGCTTTTCAGCCTCGAGCTGACTTCAGTGCCAGGTGTGCGCCACAACAACAATGGAGCTGGTAAACTTAACAGTGATGTGATTTAGTAACTAACCTGCTGTATGTTATCGCAACTGCTCTGTGTAGTTTTGGGGAAGACGTTTTTATTAGAAGTGAAAGATCTTCATTGACAATGACAGTTTGACAAATCATTTTATTTTCCATGCCTAGACAAACTAATTACACCAACTAAACTCTTTTGTTGTCTTGATTGAATAAACCAACTGACCTTAAAGAACAAGTGAGTAATTAATTAATCTAATCTAATTGCATACTGTTTTTCATTATTTACATGTGGCGGACAGTGCCACCTTTCTACCTTCAAACAGTGTTTGGAGACCTTATTTTCCACTAAGAACAGCTCGTTTATGCAATTGTGAAAAAAGTAAATATTTCTAAATTTGCATTTATTATAAATATAAAAAAAATCAGTATGATTTTTTTTTTCCTCTTAAACTATATAGTACCCATTTTAAAGATCACTCTACTTTATACTTCGATGTAATGTTTGACGTAACTGTTACATTATGAAAAGCTGAAACTCTGCGCTTTGACTTCCCTGATATGATTTGGATGTACTTCACAAAATGTAATCGGGCAAAACCCGCTGGTTTTCCGTTAAAAATCAGGTCTGGTGCAATATACTGTGTCATGTGTTGAAGTGGGGGCTCATCGATTTGATACGATCATTTCAGTAAATAATTTGTTGAGACTTGTTGTGTAAATATGACACACGTGTGAGATGTACAATTTTGAGTCATGTTTGTGCGTTTTAATAAAACATTTGTTTGTGGTGTTTCAGAACCATGAGTTCCCAAGTGAGACAGAACTTCCACCAGGACTGCGAGGCTGCAATCAACAGGCAGATCAACCTGGAGCTGTACGCCTCCTACGTCTACCTGTCTATGGTGAGAATTTAATAGGTGAACAGAGAAAAGTAACTGAGTTGAAAAAAGTCTAAAACCCAGGGTTGAACTGCAGACGATGATAATACAGATAGTACGTGTCAGCATAAGGGGAACAGTTACGCTGATGCCGGTTATTATCGAGAAGTGATTCCAATTCCTTTTTAAATACACTGTTGTGGTTATGTAACGTCTGTGCTTAGTGGGCTGCTGTGGTGTGTATTGTCAGGTGCCTGCCAAGTGTAGCCAGTGTGCTGACAACCTTCTAGATGGATGAGAAAAGACAGGTGGGATGTTTGGATAAAGATGGAGTCAGGCCTTGATGAATAAAAGTCACCATCAGCAGCCATTTTAATTTAAAGATTAACTTGTGAAACACGTGAGGGAGTTTTACCGGTGTATGTTTGGTATCTCGTGTTTGAACTGAGGGAAAATGAATGTTGTCCGTCGTCCGTTCGTCATAAGTCAAAGGTTGAAGTTCCCTTTGAGATTATGTACAAAGACGAGGGCAGAGAGTGCATCAGCTGCCCTTAAAATTCTTTACCTATCCCGCTCAAAGCTGTGTGTTCAAAGGGGTTTCTATATAGGTGTGTGTGTACTGAATTACCAGGTTTATGTCAAATAAATCTAAAAGTCATGTTTTATTTAGGATGTTATAGAAAGATCAATGTGTAATTTTCTGGTCTCTTATGGGCTCAAATGTTTTTAACCGCCAGCAATGTGTAACAAATAAAACCTTATTAATGGTAGCACATAGTTCTTAGCAGTGAAGTTTTTCTCTTATCACTGAATTTGAGAATTTTAAACACTGCACGCATGTCTAGTTTTGGCTTTGTGGAATAATCTTGGCACCTAGGTAGTTTTGTGGTATGTTTCGGACACATTTGAGAACTTTTTGCTTCACCTGAAGGAAATGACTGTAAGAACACCTGCATTCCCCTCTCTTCTCTGCACAGGCATACTACTTCGACCGGGATGACCAGGCATTGAACAACTTTGCCAAGTTCTTCCGTAATCAGTCACATGAGGAGCGGGAGCATGCCGAGAAGCTAATGAAAATGCAGAACCAGAGGGGGGGGAGGATTTTCCTACAAGATGTCAGGGTATGAGCTCTTATTTGATCTGATACAGACTTCAGTTGTGTGTGTGTGTGTATGTATGTATGTATGTATGTATGTATGTATGTATGTATGTATGTATGTTTTAACATAAGCACTGGGTGTGAGATGTCTTGTTCTGGGCTATCATACAGCTCATGACGGGAGGGCAACGTAAGGACAAAAAGATAGAGAGGGCGTGAGTGTACTATGCTGCTTATCTTTTACTGACACACAAACTCAACCCTTTTAACGTCTGAGTTAAACGTTAAACTGCGAACCTGGTCTCAAATACACAGGGGGCCTTCTGTCTGTCTGTCTGAGCTTGGTTCATCATCCTCATTTGAGTGTCTCACAGTTTTTCCACCCTGCTTTGTGTTGCAGAAGCCAGAGAGGGATGAGTGGGGCAGTGGTATTGAGGCCCTGGAATGTGCCCTGCAACTTGAGAAAAGTGTGAATCAGTCCCTGCTGGACCTGCACAAGCTCTGCTCGGATCACAATGACCCACATGTGAGTATTAAATAAGGGCTTGACAGTTCTGCTGCAAAGCAAACAGTTTCGTTTTGAGAGAGATGTGAAAACATCTGTCCAACTTTGATCTGGCATTCACACAATACAGCTGCTGTGTTTCAAGCGAACTGTGTTTAGTGCTTTGTAGCCGATTGCTGACTTTATTTTTAGTTTTTACCAATAATCTGCTCATGTTAACTTTTGAAACCCGTTGGATTAGACAGCTGAACAGCTGCAAAACAACATTATCATAAGAATAGAATTCTGAAGAAGGTGTCAGTTCTACTCATGTGTTATGTTACAGAGAACTGAAACTGCCAAAATTAAATACATGAATAGATAAGTGCCTCTTTTAAATTGCTTCTGTATTTATTTACCTTTGTATTTATTCCCCCGTATATTTCATTTGTTTGACAATTTCCTTTATGCAGTATTTATATCTGTAGTTAGGTATTTTCTTACAAAATGTAAAAGTAACTGGCAATTTAGTAATTATTTATGTAAAATTGTGTGTGTGTCCTCTAATGTGATTGAAATCTCTCTTTGTTCAGATGTGCGATTTCATCGAGACACACTTCCTGGACGAGCAAGTCAAATCCATCAAAGAATTGGCAGACTGGGTGACCAACCTGCGCCGCATGGGTGCGCCTCAGAATGGAATGGCAGAGTACCTGTTCGACAAACACACCCTGGGCAAAGACAGCAGCTAAATTCCCTCCAGATCACATTCACAAAAGCTTTCCATATATGTATATTTGTATCTTGCTTCCCAAAATATGAAGCCATCTGCATGATAGTGGCTAGTCATTTAAACCGCTTATATTATTCATGTCATTATTGCCGTCCCTCTACATTACACTAACACATAACCCCCTGTTTCCAGAGCTGTGGGCAACTACATTCATAGCCCACTGTTGCATCTTGCACTTCCCTCTGCTGTCTCTGCCTGCGTCATTACTATGTATTTGCTGTGTTTTATGCCAAGACCTGTTTAAAGCAAATAAAACGAACCCTCTGGATTCTGATGAGTCTCATTTTTAATTTGGTTATAGAAAAGGGAGGCAGCAAAACTCCCCAGCTGACAAAAATGGGAAATTATGGTAATGGTTATCTGTTTCACTTCCAGTACCAGATGAAAACAGAACTAGGCTGCTAAATGTCACCCATGAGTCATGCCTCAGTAATCATTAATAACTTTTATGAAAGCTCCATTGTGGTGTCTGTTTTTATATCTACGCAAATTTAAATGTTTTAAAATATGTGGTTGTTGTACTTCAGCAAATTTCTGTCACTTAGTTCCAAACACTAGTAATCAGGACAGTAATCACATGTTTACCTGAATGTGTAGAACGTAACTACTGTTATCCTCAGAGCCAGTGGTTTCTAGAAAATCTACACCAAAAATCCAAAATGAGCAGCTTGATGTGAAACTAATTATGATCATCTGTGTCTCGAGGCCTTAGCAAATTGCCATTGGTCTCTTGGGAGTCTGAGTATTCCTCCTGAAGTGTCTATGTACCGTCTGAAGCTGGAAGGGCGAAACCTGAAACTTAATGGTGAACAACTATTGTGTCAAAATCATGTGATACTGAGGCAACAGAGAACGAATACTTTTGGTGATCCATTTTCTAGGTTTGATCAAAATAGTTTTTTCTCTTATGTCTATGATTGAAGAAATATATATAAAAAGATGTTTTACGGGGATAGTCCTTCAAAGTTTCTTCACTTGGCTCTCAGGGCCTCTGTAGTATTCATTAGCTGAATTGACAAACTTCTTACACCCTCATGCTCAGATTATTAAGGGGCCTACATATCAAAAGAGCATATTTACCTCACACAAAATAAAACAGCATATTGTTGTTTTTTTCACTTGAAACATCATGTGGGCCAAATCAAACCTTGCAGTAGCTGGTTGGTCCCACTTTGGGCAGCCCTGGTTTAGATCTTGAGATCTTGTGAAAAGTGAAGTGATCAGGGGATTTCCTACCAAGAAACCTCTGAGTTTTCACAGATGCGTGAATGAAATGTTGGAGGGAAGACCTGCGTCACCATGAGTTCCTCTCCTGTTGTAATCACAGACATTTCTGCCTGGGATTATTATTGGCGCCTATGGTTGATTCTAGTGTCACTCCCTCTAGTGGTGACCTTTATAACCACCATTAGTGATTAAAAATGTCTGTGTTATGACATGGCTTTAAAGAATGTAATACATTATTATCAATAACTTTCAATAAATGAAAAACAGTACACGTTTTTATGTGTGAAGTGCATGCCAAAGAAATGTGTCTCAACCCTGAATGAATGTCATCTGTATTGCAGGTGGATGATTTAGATTCCCAGTCATAAATGGACCGCTCAATGTGCTTTACAACACTTGTCAGATTCACACATTCACACACACATTCATATACTGATGGCAGAGGCTGCCATGCAAGGTGCCAACTGCTCATCAGGAGCAATTTGGGGCCCAGTATCTTGCTCAAGGACACTTCAACATGCAGCTAAGCGGAGCCGGGAGTCGAACCACCCACCTTCCGATTACTAGACGACCTGCTCTCCCACCTGCCCACACTAGTCAAGTGTAAAACTAAACAATATTTCATGTTTGGATTTTGCATAAAAAATTATGATTCATATTTTACATCTGTGCTGGGAGTCGAAAAGCATGCCATCCTATATGGAAATATAGACATGTATAAGTTAAGAATGCATTATTCTTAAAATATAGCTTTAAATTTCAATTCAGACCTTTTAATTTTGGAATCCTCGTCAGCAGAGTGAAATTAAAGCTGCAGTTTTCGATCACGTAATAGTTCAATATATCAGTCACTTTTTTTTTAAAACCCACAAATTCTGTATTAAAATGACATCAAACACAATAGTACCATTTTATACATGACATGAACTCATCAGCTTGAACTGCATTCTGAACACTCAAAATGTTTCTTTTAAATGAGCTTAAATCAAGTTTGAACTATGGACTCATGTGGATGGACATTCATTATTCTTTACATGACACGGAAAAAGTCAAAGCAAATACCGCTTTTTGATTTATTCCCAACAAAACAGCAAAGTCAAAAACAGCACTGAAACCAAACTCTGAGGCACCTTTCTGAAATGAGAAGATCAAAACCTAAGAGCAGTAGAGACCCACTGTACAAAATGTTATGGAGATTTGAAAATTGGAATACACGTCATAGCTGTGAATTAACAGCTCCCACAATCCACGTTAGTCAGACTGAGACGTTCATGCCTCCTCCAGCTCCACCAGCACACCGTCACAATCTTTAGGATGGAGAAACATCACTGGTTTCCCATGAGCACCTATCCGGGGCTCTGCTGACAGAGTTCTGATGTTCTTCGCTTTCAGGTCGACTATTGCGGCGTTTATGTCGTCCACCTGCAACCGAGAGCAAAATCTGATAAACACTCTGATAATCTCCAAATGCTCAGTCAAGCAACCGCCTTTAAATGTCAACAGACGTCACACTGGGCTGTGTCATTCTGTAATTGCCAAAGTAGAATAAATATTTGAATCTTAAACTAAAAAGGTAAATGCTGGGTTTCCAGACTCCAGACTCAAAACTAAAACAAAACTCAACAGAGCTGCTATTTTTATGTTTCTGTGCAACTGTAAAGTAGGACCATTCTTACTGCAGACATCCTAACTCATCAAATATGGGTGTAACTAATGAATGAATAATGGAAACGTTACACGGAGGTGCATCAGTGCCATCAGGGCTTTAGTGTTGGCCTCATTCACAGCAGACTTTACGTCATAAGGTCATTTAAATACACCTTACACACACCTTACTGACGAGTGCTCCAGCTCAAAAACTTGTGACTTTAGAAAGATGCTGAACCATTGCTTGAAGTCACTTTATTAACCTCAAACCGTCCTCAGACAAAGTTCACACAGGAAAACCACAGCTTTGACTGATTCACGGCTCACTGGACCGAGCCATCAGTTATGTTACACCTGTGCTTTTCACAGCATATGAAAAAAAGCCTGTTTTGCATGCTTTATATGTAACTGCCTACATTCAGGGAACACACAGCCTACATTCTTATTAGTAACACATGGCTTATTCTGTGATTAGATATAACAACATTTAACAACAAAGTTTTCACTCATACCTGAGAGTTGAAGTGGATTTATACTGACTGAATGTGACATGCAATCAGCTGGCTCACCTCAATACAAATGTGATGCATCCCTCCAGACTTGTTCTTCTGTAGGAAGCCAGAGATCGGGCTCTTCTCGCCCAGAGGATGGAGCAGCTCCAGCTTGGTGTTGCCGAGCTCCACAAACACCGTGTAGACACCGTGCTCGGGCAGGGGCACCTTGTCGCTCACCGTGGCCCCCAGCACGTCCCGATACAGAGCCGTGGCCTTCTCCATGTCAGGTACAGCAATGGCAATGTGGTTCAGCCTCCCAAGCTTCCAAACAGATCCGGGGACACCCTGGTGGAGGGGTGCTGTGGTTGAATGTGCTCTCATGAGTGTGAGACGGGAACATCTGGAAAGACCAGCCACTGGATAAACAAGATTAAAATACAGTTGGGGCTTAAACTGTTGTTTTTACATGCAATATGCATTTTCCTTCAAGAGCCTTCAAGGTTGGAAAAATGATCTTGTTCCTCACTGTCTGACAGTATCACATGTGGTATATAACACTTCAGCGTTATGACGTTTACAGAGTGAAATGAAGCCATGTTCATTAAATGGTAACATTCTAGATGTGTTGTGCTTTATTTTACACACATTGCCCGAAATTCAGCCCATACAACCCATGACACTTTGAAACTACCGCTAGATTTCAAAATAAAGGTCTGTGAGTTTGAATCATGTTTGGCTGCACAGCTTGAGTTTCATCACTGATAAACGTACATTAAGTTCAAACACTGATAAGATACTTCATTAGGGAAGTAAAAAAAAAAAAAAAGGGGGGGGGGAAGTCATAAATATCTTTAAAATGTCTGTTTTAGGGTCTCTGAGAAGAAAACATCTGCTCATTGATAAATATAAGAATATACTGTGATCGGACTGAATTGAATTAAACTATATTCAATAATGCATTCTTTGTATGCCTTGAGATAAAATATATAAAGTCCCTTTTTGACATAAACACGTAAAGTAGCATGTACCCACAAGCAGCAAGTACGCAGAGCGGTTTTGTAACGTTAACATGGGTTTAACTTCGACAGTAACTTAGAGTAGCGAAGCTTGTTCAACAGTAAAACCGAGGTCGAACAAACTGATATTTGCTAATGCAGAACACAGCACAGAGGAGCCTGTGTCTGGTAACTTTGTAATCACTGACACAAACTAACCTGCAACCTTCAGCATGGCGGACGCCATGTTTGTATCTCGGAACTAAAACACAGCAGCGGAAGAGTTTCTCGGAGAGCCTGTTTATCTGCGACACACACGGTCACACATGTGAGGGCAACGATGGCAAGCGACGATGTGTTGAGCGTGCTGGAGGAGTGTGTAAAGACAATAAATGCCAACACAACACAGCCAGAAAACTTTCTGAGGCAAGTGTTTGCTGTCTGCTCGTATGCTTGTGTTGTGAAGAAGTTGTTAAACGTCGTCGTGGACGCATGTTTGAAGAGAAGCGGCTCTGCTAGCTAACCGCTAGCTAATGCTAACTGCATGAACTTCTAGCGTTAGCCCCGTTTACTGTTAGCTAGCTGTCACAGGCAACCTCGTAAAAAACTTTATGAGGGGTTGACAGTATTTTTTGGCTATGTGTGCAGTCGCTCTGTTGTTGTAACAATGTATTCTTATGCTAACGAGGCTAGCTACATTGACTTGTGAGTCAATGATTGTCGTCCCAGTCATCACATGTTTTCTTCGAAAACATCCACTGAAAACTCAACTAGCATGTATCTACTATCCAGTTTACCATACAGTATTAATATAGTTATTTATTGATAAGTGAAGAAAGCAAGTAATCAGTACAATACCATGCTGCAGACAATAAGGATGATGTAAAATGCATCGTTAGTAACCTTTAGGTAAAGCAAATGCTTTATAAACTTTTATAGTAATTGTGAATGTTTCTAAACATAAGTTGCACCTTCAAATAATGTTTAGAGGTGAAAAACACTGCATTTGATAATAGTTACAAAACATTGCTAACATCAGTAGCAATTTGACAATAAACTACCATTGGTTTAAAATGATTTATGAATCATTTCATCTTTCTAACAACTGAAATAACTATTAACTAAAGTTTAATCAACAATATATTTATCATTTATTAATGATGGCTATTATTAAGTGTTTCCATGATGTGACTGTGATACATAATATATTGCAGGATAGTCAGCTGTGGTATGTACGAATGTTAGAGTATCTAAAAAGGAACAAACTTAAACGGCCAATGCGATGCAGCAGCTAAGTCATATTCTTTATTCATTCATTCATTACAAAACTATAACACCGCTTAAAGGGTGTAATGTTGAACGAGGCTGTTTAATACACCTGGCAAGATGAATGTTTGCCTGAGCTCAAATAGATTTAAACAAGAAAAACACTGAACTCTCGGGAAACAGAATATTTAAAATATCTGGAATAAATTAAATTTGCCCGGATATAAACTTGAATCAATGAAATAAGCTCAATTATATGAAGGTCTAAACTATTAGATATAACATTAAGATGTATTCCATGAGCTATTAAACACATTTGCTCTGAGAAATGGCGGCTGTAGTCTTATATCCTAAATGTTGTTGTTTTATTTCAGAAGTGTGTTTATTTTATTTATGTTAGTGGAAATGGAAAATCTTTAATATGCTATTACACATGACAGGAAAACTCTAAAATTGTTAGTGTTTGTAAAAGTCCACCATAAAACACCAAAATGTTCAAATTAAAATGACACTATACTCCATAACAACTAATTCCATAATTCCAGTGCCTAATGTTTGCAGTAATTCAGTCTAATGGTAGTTCTATCACAGATGAATGTGTTTCATTATGTTTTGTTGAGACAAGATAATATATGTTTTGCCTGAGAGTATGCTAGTTATTAAATTACCAGATAAATGACCAAATCATAGCCAATTTAATTTAATATCTAACATGTTCTCTTTTGTAAATTATGGAATAACTGTACCAACCCTTGCATTGAGGACTCTGTTTCATAGATGTCTTTTGTACAAATACAAAACAAAAGAAGCACTCATTTGCTTTCTATAATGCACCACACACTTGATACTAATTGTGTTTCTCCCTTTTCAGCCTTCAGGATGGCGTGGCAGCAGACTTCACTTCCCTCACAAAGACCCTGTATGACCTCCAGAAAGCTCAGGAGCCTGCAGATTATAAAGGCAGCCCGTTGGCTTTACTGGTGGTGGAAAACTTTGATGAAGAGCAGATCTGGCAGGAACTGGAGCTGCAGAACAATTCTCTACTGAAACACTTTAAAAATGTCACCGACGAGGCTTTGTCAGATGGAACATTAACGTTGTTGGCAGAGGAGGAGGAAGAGAATAGTGATGAGGAAGAAGTAGAGACTGGTGATGAAAATATTGATGATGATGATGATGAAGTAGTGGAGGAGGACACACCCAAACAGTCCAGGAAAGTGGCTGCTGGGGCTGATGATTTCACAGATGAGGACTCTGATTTGGATTTTGATGTAGACGCTCTGGAGAAGCGAGAGAAAGAGAAGAAGGGCATTGGAAGAAAAGGCTCCAAAACAAAAGTGATCCCCTCTGAGGTTGACGATAAGTTCTTCAAACTGTCAGAGATGGAGTCATTTCTTGATGATATGGACAAGCGAGAGGGAAAAGAAGATGGGGATGAAGATGACTTAGACTATTTCCAGGACCTGCCCTCTGATGATGACGACGATCTTGACCTAGAGGAAATACTTTCTACCAAGAGGCAAAAGAAAAACACAGTATGTATTTTGTCACTTATTCTCACACATATTGTGTGCTGACGGTTCAGAATACAGGAAATACATTTATTATTGTTTATATTTACAGGCAAAGAGCTCAAGGAATCTCAAGTACAAGGACTTCTTTGATGCTGTGGACAGTGAACCTGCTAAAGCAGATGACCAGTCAGATGGCGATGATGAAAGCCAGGGTGAAGGTGAAGAAGAATTTGATGACGAGGAAGATGATTATGATGGTGAAGAGGAGGGTGATGATGAGTAAGTGTGATTAAAATTACGTAATGCATGTGTGTGGGAGAAACACATTTGGTTGAGTATGGATCCATTCCAGCATGTTTTTGTTTACCGTTTGCCAGGGATGAAGATGGAAGTCAGTCCAAATCATCACATAAGAAAGTCACCTTTAACCTCTCCGTGGATGAGGACAGTGAGGGAGAAGACATGGAGGACATTTTTGGAGGGAAAAGTACAAGTGCAGCAAAGTCATCATTTGAGAAACGGCAAGAAAAGGTAACCAGTTTTAAAATTTTAGTTTGATAATCTGTGTGGCCTAAATGTGGTGCAGCAGTCATATTTGGGGGCGAGTTTTACACAGACCATCTTATTGTTCTTATATTTTTTTATACAAAAACCCTTTTTCTGTAAAACAGAAAAGGCTTAACTACTCTAACACATCAGTGGTTAGTTTTGTTACATGAAATGCTTCAATCAGGGAATAAATCATAGATAAATACAAAGAAAATGGATGAGAATCCAAGCAGACACTTGATGCCAAATTTCTTGACTTTTTGTGATACTTTACTAAAGACAGATGTCTTTTGAACAATGTGGTATTTTGCCCAGTCCATGTTCACTTTTACTATGCATTTTGGCCTTCCAGTCACATGCAAACTCGGTTTAAGATAGCTAAAAACAGTTATTTTGGAAAACTCCGGGAGTGACGATGCTGAGCCATTAGAGGGCAGTGCGGGACACACATTTCACTCTCTCTTTCATTGTCTTTAACCCCCTTGCTCGTGCAGCATTTAGGTTAATCTGATGGCATTTAATCCAGATTTGTAGCGTATGGAATGTAATGTGGAAATGTTGCTAGATCTGTCATAGTAAGGTTGCTGTCATTCCTTTTTTTCTAAAAGAGCTTATTCAAACTTGAAACTAACATGTTAGATTATGTTGCCATCAGATTAAAATAACTGGCACTTCTGGACTTCTTGAATTGTGTTTCATTTCTTACTAGTACCTGAAGCAACACACCAACACACCCCCTTGTGTTGTTTTAGTGCAATGATAATTTTTGTGTAAATGCCTGCTAATGGTGGTTATGGTTGTTCTAACCTGCAGATGTCACAGAAGATTGAGGAGCTGGAGAAAACAGCTCTGGGAGAGAAGCCCTGGCAGTTGGCCGGAGAGGTGACGGCACAGTCTCGTCCTGAGAACAGCATGCTGGAGGAAGATGTGGAGTTTGAACAGACATCTAGAATGGGTGAGTGACTCCGATGTTCATTGATGATTATAATGGCAAGATTTCTTTCTGTGTGCTGTTTTAAAGACATTATCTGTGCTCTTTCAGCCCCTGTTGTCACAGAGGAAACCACACTACAGCTTGAAGACATTATAAAACAGAGAATCAAAGACCAGGTATGTCACAATAACTTGTTTTATGGTATCTGAAGAAAGAAGTTGTTGCTTTTGTGTTCCCTGATTATAACCCGTTGCCTTTGACCTGTGTTGCTGTAAGGCATTTGATGATGTAGTCCGTAAGGAGAAACCCAAAGAGGAGGTGTTTGAGTACAAGAAGAGGCTAACGTTGGACCATGAGAAGAGTAAGCAGAGTCTTGCAGAAATCTATGAGCAAGAATACCTCAAACAAAACCAGGTCCGACTTTTTTTTTTGTTCTCATCGCTACTCCATAACACACAAACCTGTGCTGCATCCAATAATTGTATTTTTTCTAATTTAAGACAAAGACAGAGGAGAAGGAGAACCCAGCCCATGTAGAGATTCAAAAACTTATGGACACACTCTTCCTGAAGCTGGATGCTCTCTCCAACTTCCACTTCACACCTAAGCCTGTAAGTTTTGTAAGCACTGACCTTTTTACTGGATATGCAAAAAATATTTACATTTAATTGTTTTGAAAGACTTTGAAAGCTGTATAAGTGTGTGTGTGTGTGTGTGTTTGTGTCTGTGTGTTTGTGAAATCGCTTATTTGGCAAAAACATATTTTCATCTGCATTTCTTATGCATTTAAAGTTTTTTAGGGTTAGGGTTATATAAAACAAGTTATCTTTAAAGGGCAATTGCATGAAAAAGGTAATTTTTAAAAAGTTGTAGATTTAAGTGATAATTTGAACAAAGAGTGCAGAAAATGATGTACTGCTAGGGGGTAGAAGGCCATTGTGTTGATGTTGCCTTTTGTCCACAGCCTGTTCCTGAGGTCAAAGTGGTTTCTAACCTGCCATCTATTACAATGGAGGAAGTAGCTCCAGTCAGCGTCAGTGATGCCACCCTGCTCGCACCAGAAGAAGTCAAGGTTTGTTGTCAATCCATTTTTTTAAACATTCATTTAGATCTTGTTATATTTAGTATCACAGCGTGTCTAATAATACTCTCCTCTAACTAAAGGAAAAGAACAAAGCAGGAGATATTCTTGGTGATACAGAGAAGACGTCAACAGACAAGAAGCGTGACAGACGCCACAAGAAGACTGTGAAGCGTCTGAAGATCAAGGAGAAAGAAAAGAGACAGAAACTTAAAGAGGCCAGTTCAACTGGGGAGAAGAAGAAACTATCAAAGGCAGAAGTCACTGAAAACCTAAAGAAACTCACAAAAGGAGGCAAAGCTACAATGCTGAAGGTGAGTGTTTCCTGTCATGTTCTTTCTTCACAGACCAGTATGTCATTCAGTGCCTGTGTTTGTCCCAGAGTTGGAAGTCTGTATTAGCCTGTCAGAACGTTTCGAGTAAGTACTGCCACTTAATGTTTCTATGTGAGAACACTGAGAGCCACAAGAGCCATTTTGCTGAATAATAAATACAGGACTAGTACTTGCATTGATGTATTATAGCTACTTTTAATCAAGTAAAGGGTAAGAGTCCCTCTTCATCCCCTGACTAAATCAACACAATGGTTTGATGAATATTTGGAGCAGTCAAATGAACCAGCAGCTGCATATTGCAATCACAGACTGTTTTAAGTTGTTGAACTAAATGCTGAGTCTGTACTCTACTGTTTAATGCCAACATAAATGCTTGGGTAACATTGTGTATGTTCCTGAGGAGACTGGACTAACGTGGCATTCCTCTTTTTCAGGACGAAGGAAAGGACAAGGCTCTGAAGTCCTCTCAAGCCTTCTTCTCTCAGCTGCAGGACCAGGTCAAAAGCCAGATCAAAGGTGCAAAGGATCAGTCTTCAAAGAAGAAACACAAAGAGGTTTCTGTCAGCAAACTCAAGTTATAATGACGGCGATTTTTTTTGTGGAAGATCAACTTTTTATTGTACAGATTTTTTTTTGTAATGAGAGAGCTCCAATATATTAAAATCTGAAAGTCCTTGTTAAATGTTTCCATTTTCATTAAAATAAAAAATCAAGAGCCCACATGTGTTTCTGTTTGTGCTTGTTTGGCAATGGGCACATTTTCAACTGTTATGATAAATGTTCATCCATACGGAAGCCGAGAACGGCCATGGATTTTTCTTATTTTTATGCACTGTTATCTCATGATAATTACTTATCTCGTTATCTTGATATAACAAAGATTGTTTTTTGTGATAACGAATTAATTTATTTCATTATCTCGATATAACAAAGATTGTTTTCTTGTAATAACGAATTAATTTATTTCGTTATCTCAGTATAACGATTGTTTTCCCGTGATAACGAATTCATTACTTTGTTATCTCGCTACAGAAAGACTTGTTTTCATGGGATCATTTTCAAGTGTGATGGTTGTGCGCTGGTAATTGTGATTGTCCTGATTTCAGCCTACAAGAGCTGCCACTGTGTGGTACAGGTTCTATTTACGTTACCTTAGCTGATGCAGCCGGATAGATAGTTTATCAGCCTCTCATCCGCTAACCAGTATCTAGTCAAGTAGTCAAGTAAACAAACTAACGAAATGTGTAACTTACTGGTAGGTTACAGCTACAGCCGTCTACGGAAGCCGTTTGTGGCAGCTCTTGTAGATTGAAATCAAGAGAACACATTATTAATTAATTTCTTATCACGAAAAAACAATCTTTGTTATATCGAGATAATAAGTAGTTATCACAAGATAACAGTGCATAAAAAATAATTTTAAAAAATCTGTGGCTGTTCTTGGCTTCCGTACATTCACATGATAATACCAGAGCACTTTATTTTGTTTAAAGATGGAAAGCAGTGTGCCTGTCTTAAGACCCCAAAGTTCAAAACCCAGGTAACATCTTTTTTTCTCCATAAAGAAATCATGAAGAAAATATACACATCCATTTTAAACAAAATATAAAGATTAGCTCATCAGAAATACCTCAGGTGATATTTAGTTTTAGACGCTGTAATCTGGTGAAGTAATGATTTCAGACACTTGGAGATCAAATAATTTGCCACATCCCAAATAGTATAGGTATGAAACCAACACAATGCAGTAATACTCCAGCAACATATAAAGCCTGCCTCATTTCATTCACATTCAAACGTATTCTTTTTATGAAGTATCAGGTGCAGTAAAATATGCTAAATGTGAAAATGAAAAGCACACATGTAAAGATTTTTTTTTTTCAACTAACATTGTTGCCAGCAAGGAGACCATTATGCCTAAACAAACTAAATAAACATACCCTATTAATTTTATTGTTTTTGGTTTTTTTTTACATTTGAATATAAAACACACCTTCATACTGTTTTACTGTGTTTATATTTGGCAGACCCTGCCACCTGTCTAGCTTCAAACCATGCTCTAAGGACCTTATTTACCTTTGAGAGCAGCAGTTTGTTTTATTACCTCACTTATATTGTAAATATTAAAATGATTCTCCAAAAACTACACAGAGCCCCTTTAATCTGTAACACCTTTGAGGCTGATATGTTTTGTATGAAAATGTTTCATCTGACACTGGCTGTATACAGTGAGGTACACTACTCCAGTGAGAGAAAGTTACTTTGTAACCCTGCTCACTGTTTTTAAAGCTGAGAAGACATTCAAACTAAAATCATCAAACATGAAGCTGAAAAGGTAAAACATCACACCTGTGGTTGAGTCCTGTTTGACAGAAAGTATGCAGACCCCGCCCCCCGAGATAAAAAATCCCATGACGTCACTGAAGCTCATTACGGAAGTGAACCAGGCGACGAAACACAACAGACAGAAACTCTGATAAGTTGGGGTGTACGCTTGACTACAACTGACAGGTAAGTTACCATAGCGTCATCGACTGTTAATCATTTGAAAATTATCCTGTTTTCCAAACTACCCCAGTGGGTTAGATCACTTGATTTTGATTTTGCTAGCGTTTAGCGACTGCTAGGGAAGTCAGCTAACTGTTAGCGCAAACGATGACAGAACAGTAGACCGCTAACAAAGCAAAGGCTTGGTAATAGCCGGGTTTGCTAGCACTTACAATGGTTTGGGTTTCTTAACGTCACTTTAATGGCATGGTTTAGTTTAGTGTGATGTAAGCCAGCTAGAGAAACAATAGTAACGTTAAAAGTAGCATACCGATAGCCGCGTTAGCTGTCCCTCGCGGCGGGCTAAAGCTAACGTCAACTGTTTTGATCTGTTAAACGTTTGTAGTGACGTAGTTTGGGTCGGAAAGCTCACCTAATGTTTACATGTGTATTTGTTTGGAGTCAATCTGCGGAGTCATTCAGCTGTCATGGTTAGGTCATGCCCACATGATTCAGTGAGTCACTGGATCAGAGGTGGGGGCGAGGTTAGATGGACTCTGTAGGTTGGTTTCGGTTGTATGTTACGCTTCCTGTGTGGATTCTGCTCCTCTCATGCTCCCTCCTGTTCACAGATAGACCATCATCATGCTGGGCGGAGGATTCAAAGCAGAGAGGCTAAGAGTTAACCTCCGACTGGTCATCAATCGACTCAAACTCCTTGAGAAAAAGAAAAGTAAGTCCTGATAAATAATAAGATACTGGTCTTACTCTCCTGCCATTCATGTGGATTCAGTGGCTTCTTGTTCTCAGTGTACTCAGTGTTAACATTTTACCCCGCTCCTTTTTTATCAATTTAAAATGAAGCTGAGCTTGCTCAAAAGGCAAGGAAGGAAATCGCAGATTACCTATCATCGGGAAAAGATGAGCGGGCACGGATCCGCGTGGAGCACATCATCAGAGAAGACTACCTGGTGGAAGCCATGGAGATCCTGGAGCTTTACTGTGACCTGCTGCTGGCTCGCTTTGGCCTCATTCAGTCCATGAAGTAAGTAACTTACTATTACTACTACTACTACTACTACTACTACTGCTGTGTGCACCAAGACTACTTTGGATGAACGGGGGTTTCACTTAATATGGCTTACTGGTTGTCACTTGTATTCTTTCTTGTTAAACCCTGTCATGTTTCTCCAATTAGGGAGCTGGACCCAGGCCTGCAGGAGGCAGTGTCCACCCTCATCTGGGCAGCACCTCGTCTCCAGTCAGAAGTGTCTGAACTAAAAATTGTAAGTGCTGGCAGCAGTGGCAACAGTATTAAACAAGCTTTGTCCATTTATTCCTGTTAGGACAATCCTATCTCTAAATTCTTTTTTCAGGTATCAGACCAGCTGTGTGCAAAATATAGTAAGGAATACGGCAAGCTGTGCAGGACAAACCAGATTGGCACAGTCAACGATAGGGTAGGCCATTTTTTCCACTGACTGCCCATGTGTCTGTGCAAGAATGCATGAACCTTTTGTCTCGTATCTTTTTAGCATCAACTAATCATACATCTGATATGTTCATAGCTGATGCACAAACTGAGTGTGGAGGCTCCTCCCAAGATCTTGGTGGAACGCTACCTGATAGAGATTGCCAAGAACTATAATGTGCCGTATGAACCTGACGCCATGGTCCGGGTGAGAGTTGAAGAATCAGTGATTATTATTCACAATGAAAGATGACAGCATGTGTAGTCGAGAGTAAACACATTCTGAAATCTGTGATGTGTTTATTTATTCACACCTCTTTGTCTCTGGGCAGCCCGAGGTGAGTCCTGGAGAGGAGGCAGACCTGATTGACGTGGACCTCGACAAGAAGCCTGGAGGAGGTGGTGGTGGTGGTGGTGGAGGTTTCACTGCTCCTGTCATGCCTATGGGCATGCCTATGCCCATGCCCATGCCTATGCCAACAGCTTTCAACTATCCACCTCCAAACGGAGCTGTAAGAGATTCTTTCTTAAAGACCCAATTGGTTATGGTTTCGTTGTGCATTTTGGAAAACTTTTGAATGGAAACTTTAGACTGCAATATGTGAACGAGATGGGTTAAATCTTTATTCTGTGTTTTTGGTGCTCAGATCATCCAAAAATTGACTTGAAACTCAACTTTTATATACTTTTTATATACTCCTTAAAGTAGTTGACAGACACCACTGGGTTCAGTTCTTGGTATTTTCTTTTGAAAGTGTTTCTATCCAACTCAGCCCGCATAGTGTTCTGTGGATCTCCTACGATTTAGTGTTCTTATATCTCACTGATTTTTAAATGACGAGAATCAAAAATGTACAGACTTACAGACTTGTACCTGACTTGTTGTTTTCTTCCAGGAGCAGTTTAATGTTCCCGTTGGAACCTACAGCAACTTCCAGCACCCCATGGGAGGAGGGCAGCCCCCTCAGCTGCCCACTTCTCCCCCCACATATGAGTCCGTAAGTGACCCCACCCCTCCCATCCATGCCCCCTTCCTGTTCCCACAGATGGACAGACGGACAGGGCAGGGCACCACTCAGGGAAGAGCAGTTCATTAAGCTTGCTTACAGTTTCGCCTCTCCTTTTTTTTTTTTTTTTACGTTATTTATCAGAGAAGGCCCTAATTTTCCTTTGTCCACATGGATATAGGTAGCTGCAAGTACTAATACTGGAGTTACTAACTTTGACAACTAACTTTCAGCGTTGGTTGCTCTGAGTGGGATTGAGATGAACAGATGAGAGCGACAAGTGTACTTGACACAGCTTTGGCCAGCTAAGTCCTAAAGTCTGGTTTTGTGTAACACACTAAAGGTGATGGCTTCTTAGTCCCCTGCAGTTTTCTTACTTTTTGTTTTTACTACTGCATCATTGAATGCACTTATTAATACTTTCGCAGTACTAACGCATATGATAATATACTTAATTTCAATATGAGGATGACATGATCCCTTACACATTTCCTCTGGGTTTCAGATTGATGACGTAACTGACAAATCGTCTGTTCCTTCGCAGGCAGTAGGTGAGTTCTGTCAACAAACACCAGCTGAAGTTATTCTGTATTGCCTTTGTTGTAATATTTCATTGAATTGGTTAAAACAGAATACAATACAAAAAATCCATGACAGCAGAGATAGATATGAGAAGATCACAGACCCTCTAAGATGTATTGAAAGAAACATAGCATGTAGACATGCATTACCAGGGAAGATATTAAACAGATCTCAAAGCTATTATTACGCCAATGAGGGAGTACACTAACGCAAAGCAGGAAAAAAATGGCAAAATATGCATGAGAGAGCCTTAGACATCCACAGAGGCGATGGAAGGATGCCAGTTTAGATACGTGCATAATCTATATATTTGTTATTGTCAAAAACAGTGCATTAGTCTGTCTCTGAACGATTTCTGACGCCCCTGCACATGTCACTGAATCAACAGTGTTCCTCACAGATGTGTTTTTAATGGTTTTAAGGACACCAACAGAGGTATCTGGCCAGGAGGAATAAGCTATCAAGGACTGGCATTATTGGCAGTACTTGAGATGAATTCATTGTTGGTTTTGATCTTTTAATGGGATTTATTTTTATATAGATTAAACCTTGAAATGTTAGTTAAATTATCCCTGATGTCTTTCATGTTGGGCCTACATTTCTGACTTCCCTGTATAGGCCCTTTACATTTTCTAGCCTTTGTTTCCTCCTGTCCATTGTAGACCAACCACACTTATTTTTGAGCTGTTGTATAGATACACTCTGACTTGAATTAAGATTAATGCTGTATATTACTCTCCAGGTCCGGGCCCATCTAAGATATATGACAACAATGCTCTCCCAGAACTCCCCTCTGTTCCCGACACACTCCCCACATCCTCCTTCGGCGGAAACACCACCACCTCGGATGACATCGACTTTGACGATTTGACGCGGCGGTTTGAGGAGCTGAAGAAGAAGACCTAAACGCTATACCACCGGTCTACACATGCACACATACACACACACACAGGCCTGTATCGTCACCTAAGCAGCTCAGAACAGGAAATGGAAAATGTTCAAGGCTATCAATCAGATTTGGATAGTTCTTATCCTCCTCCAGCGATAAAGTAATCTTACATTGACATTAGACATACTTGTATCTTACCTCATTCATATAGATATGACCAGCTTACTGAGGGTGTGGTTACTCACTTGACCTCTAAATTCTGTTTGCAGGACCAGTGAGTACCTCGTGTTTTGATTTCTTTCTATACAGCACATTATATATATCCATACATAAATCATGTGTGTGTTGACCCATGTTCAATCCTCATTTATTTTCCCGCCGACTTTTAACTTTTCCCATTTGTCTGAGTGATATACTTTATAATCTAACATAGTTTTTAACTGTTCCTTTTTCTGAGGGTTTTGGGTCTGACAATATTTACAGTACATGCCCTGATTCTACTTCCTACATGCTGTGTCACTGTAATCTTTGCCATTGTGTCACTCAGTCTTGTCACAGACCAGTCAAACAAGTCCAACTGGCTGCCGGAGTTTTTAATACCTGGCGTTCAAACAAACAGGCTCCAGGTGAGGCTCAATTACCCACTCACCTTTTCCAGGAAGTTATGAGAATAGAGTCTTACGCAGCTGTACAGTTATGTTATTGTGGGAAACACTCATCAAGCTGTATTTATAACATATTTAACAGTGTAGGAGTCCTCCAGGTAAAGCTCATGGTGACACATTTATCAGGGGTGGTGTGGCACAGATGTATGTGATATAAAGCTATAAAACAGTGTATGGAAATCTGTAATATGATAAATTTACAATCACATAGATAGACCTATTTACATGAATGATTGAACTGTACAGCAAATAAAGTTCAGTAGTAGGGAGTTATATTAATATTTGACAAATCTGTTTTGTATACAGTATCTCCAAATAAAGTTTTTGTTTTTTTTTTTTTTTTTTGCCCTTTTGAATGTCAGTTTTACCAAATAGCGGCACTTTCTCAATGAATGAAGTCCTCAATGAAGTCCTTATTTACAAGCAAAATGTGTTTCGACAAAAGAAGTCGCACAACAAGCTAATTTGTTTGATTTGATGTAAATACTGACTCCAGAGGTAGAGGGTTTGTGTTTGAGCTCCGTGATCGTGTGTGCATGTGTCTTTTGTTGTGTGTGCACCACTGCATTTGCCTTAGTTGCCATCTCTCATCAGAGGCCTTGCCAGTCTTACCCATTCATTATCCGCTAAGACTGGGTACATGCTACCTGCATTGGGTGTCAGTTGATTAGATTAGACTTTGCGTAATTTGTTTTACTCATAAACAATTCTTTAAAAAAGATTTTGAGATTGGAAATTGGCTGATTGGGTGAAAAACAGTCTGTATTGACAATAGAGGTAGATGTTTTCATTTCCTGTGAAGAACGAGTGAGAGGGTTTCTGTTGTCGTTCAGACGTGACACGTTGCTGCAACCTAACCACACCCAGCTCTGCTTGCATGGCAAATGGATGGTGGCCTTGAAGAAAATGATTGACCCATGTCTGGAAGGCACATTGAAAAGCTTTCCAGCTGGGTGATGGACACAGCTGAGCTAGTTTTTACATAATGTTTGAGAAAGTAGAAAGAGAAAGATTAACACTACAGAACTGTGATCTGCTCACTGTCTTTTCTATGTTGGACTGTTCTTTCATGCTAAACCTTGAGACACATAACTGTGTCTTGTTGCAAAAAAGAAGGTTTTTTTCACTGTATACTACAATAACAGTTTAATAAAAGATTATTTGGAACTGGAAACTGGTATTGTTTACACTTTTTGTATTTGTTTGCAACACGGTGATGTAATGACAAATGGTACACAGCAGGGGTCCTCAGTGTAAAAGTAAAGAACTGTACTCTGAAGCAATGGCTTACAACAAACCTATATTCACAGATAAAGTATATTTTATATCACTGAGGTTTAGTTTTTCTTATTTCAGTTCAGATCTGAGTAATCTGTTCACACAAAGATTAATAGCCAAAATAAGGAAATGTTTTGAGAAAAATATCAATTTGTTATATACATTGAATAATGCTGATTTGTTCTGAAGATTTTTGGATCATTTATTTTAGGAGTTTATTTTTTTCATTTAAGACGTAACAATTTTTAATCCTCTGAAAACAAAACAGTTTTGTTTTGACAGCTCTGCCTTGTATTGAGAAACATTTTATCTGCTCAACTCTAAATGTTTTAAGATGTTTTCTGACTCAACCCCTCTGTGTGGAAGATGTTGAAGAACAGCAAATGTTTTTAATCAGGCCACTAACTAATAATAATCAAAAATGACTCAAACTGTGAGATGTGAGATAGAAAGCGCTTGTTGCCTGATGCAAAATGTGGCGATGAGGCATTTAAAAAGGAGAATCTTTAAGTGTCCACCGGGGTATGAAGCTAAAGAGTAAAGACAATTAAAGGAGTAAGTATAAAAGTCAGTATATAATGAGCCTGTACAAAGAGCAGTCATACATGATCCACCCTAGAAGTTGTTAAATACTAAAGTCTCATATAAGACTGTGCTTTTTGTGTGACCTGGCAGGACGTCGTACGCTATAAAAGTCGATCATTCCTCAAACCTTTGTTGAATCACCAAATCATGTTTGTTGACATGACAAGCATTTGACAGCCACTTTTGTTCCAAGTGGGTTACAATAAGTGCATTTGACCTACTCTATGCTAGAACTAGAGCTACTAGCCCTAACACTGTGTTATCAAAGATGTTGGGTATAAAGTATTCAGGTTGCCTTTTAACAATAGATTAAGCCGCCGTTACATCACAATGATTCTCATGATGAGCATGTCTGTTTCAAGGCCATGTTATATCAGTGTATGTTTTTCCAGGCCACCTATAGAGATCACACAGCTAACTTAACCTCTCAAGTGGATCATTAGTAGCTCACAATACACAGTGGTATTGATGACATCACCTCATCCTTTTACTTACTGAGGGAGTAAATCAGACAATTACCATGGCATGAATGTGGGTCAAGCTGTTTTGTGAAAAGTGCTGTAACGATAATAAGTGCCACTGATAATCTTGAGGTCTGAGCTGTTGTTTCTTTCATGCACTTTCACAGGTTATTTTCCACTGAGGGACACATTTTGCAAAAGAAATAATCACATGCCTTGCTGTGGTGTTTGTGAGGTCAAAGACAGACTGTTCAATGAAGGTGATGCAAGCCTGACTTGGATTGGCCTGACAGTCTGTCAAGTAGGTCAAGTACTACTTTTTCAGTAGTGATTGCAACTCTTTGCCATTGTATAGTAATTTACAAAGACCAGACCAGATGGGATTAAATACCAAATGATTACAAGCAGATTGTTTTAGATTCAACCAAAAATATAAGCACAAACATGTCTGTCTATTCAAAAGGCCCTAAGCAGTGTTGTAGAATACCCCACTTCAAAAGTGAATATATCAAGTTAAGATTTCACTTAAGTTAAAGTCTCCTAAAGAATAATACTTGAATAAAAGTCTTAAATTATCTCATTATAAATGTACTTAACTGTCAAAAGACATTTTCTGTCAGGTTTCTTTTTTCATCCAGTTGCAGAGAAGATAAATCAATTTAAAGATGTGCTACTTTGGCTCTGACGCAGTATGTGACCCGCAAAACAATCTATTAACAAGGGTTATCAGATTGTAGTGTAGTAAAAAGTACAATATGTGCCTCTAAAATGTAGTGGAGTGGAAGTATAAAGTAGCAGAAAATGCCATTCCATTTCATCACCAGTAAAACACACCTCCAAGTCTACGCCTACTGATGTAACGTTTATCTGAAAGGTTATCTTAATGCTGAATTAGCATAATAGATATAGTAATAATTGTAGTTACAATGAGGCATAATCCAGTTTACAGACTTCTACTGTACTGTATGTCTGCAGCTCTTTGAAATTAAAAAGATTAAATACATGACCAATTTTGAATAGAGATCAATTTATTCAAGCTTACACATGCGTACAGTATCAATAGATATTTAACAATAAATAAATATGTAATTTTTGATTAAATGAAAGCACAGAATGTCTCAGACGGGACTTTCTGCAGACATGCTCGTCTTCCCAAACCAAAGCCACAAACCTGACTGTAGTTGCTTCTGCTACATGAATCATTCAAACAGGAGGACGGACTGATGCCCGTAGAAGCAGGCACGTATGATGAAAAGTCATGACATGCACCTTCAGCCTGTATTACAGTGATGGAGGTGAAACTAAGAAAAAAAAATGTGATTAATTAATAAGTAGCTCCCATATGTGCAATTACATAAAAGCACCTTCCTGCTCCTCTAAAAGTGAAAGTTCATGTCGGTGTACAATCGATAGTCGGCCATCCCTCGCTGTGATGACTAGTCATGTTGATAGCAGTAGGCTGTTAGGAGCCTTTGGATGCTGACTATATCCAAAAAATGTTGTTTCAAATACATAATGTGTGCCAACAATAAATATTATTAGCATTTTTATGCTATTCAAGAAGGATTCGGTATGTTCTCCTTAGTCGAGGGGTAAGGAGATCCTTGTTTAGGATAATAATGTGACATTAAAATGCTCCACTAAAACCCAGATTGATTTGATTGGTAAGCTTTGGTTAATTTAACAAGTTAATGAAGAACAAAACAAATACACTTTTCTTATTATCTCATCTTTTGTTATGAACCTTTTTCTAATAGTATGTCTGTATAGACCTGGGCTGACCAAAGAAAAAATACCAAACAAAAATACATACGAAATCGCAGATTATGTTTTATATTTTGTGAGGTATTACAAATTATTTTTCATAATCTTTCTTTCATTGGTCAGTGACATTTCATGCAGGGAGTCAGAAACTTGGCATTCTAGTCCTACAGAAGCCCTGAGAGGCAAATTAAAAATACAAATTGAGCAAAATATTTATAATGTTTTACTTTTTACACATTCTTCAGTCATAAACACAGGAGAAAACCATTTAGATCAGACTTTTTTTTGTCTTACTTGCCTTCAGGGCTTCCATACCATTTTGCAACCTAACAATAAAGCATGATAGGTGCTTGCTTTTGGCCAAGGGTCCAACATAAAGTTTCAGTTCAGGCCCTCAGGGGGAAAAAGTTTGGTACAGACATTCAATACTTCTTAGATACTTATTACATTTACTGAGTTGCCTGTTTTTCACTTTCAAGATAACTTTTGACATCTAAATCTGCTCCACTGTCTCTTAAAGCTATAAATGGCTTCTTCAGATTTAGTACACTGACATGAAATCAACATTTTATCCAAAATTAAATATTAAACTGTTCAAAAACAAGCAACCTAAGATTTCCTTTACCTTTATATGACTTGAAAAAGCAACATTTTGACATGCAACAGTTATCTAACTACCCAGTTATGCAGAACTTTCGCAGGCATTGGACATTCGGTACACATACAAAACACCAGAATGTGTTACGCAATTTTGATATATTTAGAAAGCAAAACGTCAAATAAGTGCAAAAGAGTGTTGAAGAAGGGAAGATGCTGTAGACTGCAGCTGTGCCCGTCAGAGAGGACAGCTTCTCCTTCTAAATGCAGCCTCCTCACAGTGTTTCCCTGCCAGAGTAGCGTCTACACTTGTCTTGTTGCTCTGTTAAATGGAGAAGACAGTGCAGTGAGACTCGCAGTACTTAACTGCAGGAAGGAAGCACCGATATACTTAGGAGATGGAGAAGTCACCCGGGAGGAGTCGAAAACTAAAAGGGTCGCTAGTTTGAAGTTGTCAAAGCAAATATTTTGCCTGCTTCATATGCGTCATTACATAAGAGCTCTCTGCAGTCAACCTGACACAAACTGGAATGGATACGCTGTCGGTTTTATAGATTATTTAAATGAAGTTTGGACGAAACAAATTAAGTCATAGATTATATTTAGGAGCATTTTAAAAATAAATTGCCGTCCAACATTTCAGGTTTATCCTGACATTGAGAAAAAAAAAAAATAATTAAAAACTGTTAATTATGTCTCTTAGGGTCACAATGTTATTTATCATTATTTCAAAAAGTCTTTAAATCAACATTAACTGAACTTTTGGCCACTTGGGAGCAGCAGAAACAACAACAAAACAAGTGTGTATTAATATGAAGTAATTGTTGATTGCACAATCTAATGCATATAGAATGATGAAACATCAGTGTTCACACGTGTTCCCTATAAACTTCACTATCACTATACAATTTTGTCTGCCACCGGGCATGTGGTCACCAGGGAAAGTCAGGTTAATGGCCGACCTATTTCTGTTACACGCTACATGACTGAATAATCTCATGTTTAACAATCCAGTTGCCTTTGCAACGGTGGTGCCAGTAATAATGTCATTTAGTGACGCAAAGGGGGAAAAGTTGTCTGTTGCTACTTTAAGTAGTGTCATCACAGTGTAGAAATATTCTGCTATGAAGTAAAGTTCTGCATTCATTATACTCACTGCTGAGTTCAATATTAAGTCTGGCTCGTTTAAGAATATATATATTATATTAGTGGATATAAATATGCATCAAAGTGTTCATCACTTTACTGGTGCAGCTGGTAAATGTTGAGCTCATTCTTATCATACTTTATATGCTGCTGAGTAGCTATAAGTCTGGAGAACTACGTCATTATTCACAAGTTGATTAGATTTGAATCTGCTAAGAAAATAAAGCTTTATAATAAATGATGATTATTATTATCTTATAACAAATAAAAAGGAACAACATTTGCCTCTGAAATGGAAAATAAGTAAAAGGCAGCATAAAAAGAAAATAATCAATCTGAACCACTGTTAATATAAAAGTATGGTGATAAAAATGTGGATAAAAACAATACAAGTGAAAAATAGTTTTAGTTTAATTAGCTCAATATCATGGTCATTCTGCAGAATTATTAAGCTTTGAGATACTGATTGAATGACAACAATGATAATACTAATAATAATCATAACAATAATAATCATAATAACAATCATTATAGTTTGCATTTAAAAAGCAACTTTTAAGGAATCATTTTATGCTTTACCTAAGTGGACTGAACCTCTTAAAAGGTTCTCTTTAAAATCTTTTGAGGATGTCAAATATGTATCAAAACAATAAAGGTTCTACATAGAACCAGTTTTTCTTAGAGTGCACTGGTTATATTGCAGTACCATGTTATGTAATATATGAACATTGTTCACAGAGAGCTGCTGTGAAAGTTTTGATCCCAGTGCTGATAATATTTTAATGACAACAAGGAGCCTGAACATCCCAACCTGTTCTGGTAACAGACGTGCTGCATAATTGTTTTCCTACCTAACAGCACTTGCTCAACTTCTTCGCTCTCCTCCACAGCCACAGGTTTCAGCAGAAGGGCAAAAAACACAGCGATGCCAATCACCTGTGAGCAAAAACAAGCCAGAGGGAGATCTTAAATAAATGTTGTGTACCTGATGAACAGAAATATTAAAATATTTTAAATCATTCGACAGAAAGTAGATGGTCATAAACTCCTCATATTATCCATTAACCAACAGAAGGAACACAGATTTCAGACTGAATGTTTTGACCGGACGGCAGCAACAACAACACCTCTTGGAAACGCTTTGAGGGAAAGGTTGTCTGTTTCCACTAAGCTTTCCCATCTTTACCCACCTTGAGAGGCTGCAGTATGAAGATGCTTTGGAAGAGGGAGAGGCCCAGAGACATGACCCACTTGATGGATTTTTGTTTGCCGTACTCAAAACCGTACAACAGGGTGAAGTAGGTGGATATTCCACTGATGGACAGCAACAGGAACCAGCCCAGGAACACACACCACCAGGGCAGCCAGCAGCCTCCAGACTTCTTCTTCTTCTTCACAGGTGGCGGGCTGATCAAGGAGAGAAAAAAGAAAAAAAACATTCCACACAACATCCCAGTTAAATAAAAACTTGTGATATTTGTGTGTAAAGATGTTTTTGTGTGTTGGCTGGAAGGCAGACCAGTAGGCCAAGTGGCTGCTGAAGACCATCTCAGCCTTGCGAACTAGCAGGTTGGTGATTTGAAGGGTCTGCTGGTAGTCGGCTGGACTGGGGAAGTGCTTTACATCCAGTTTCTCGAGGCACACCATGAGGTGACACAGACCAGCGAGGAGGAACTTGCTGCAGTAGACCCAGTGGGGGTCACTCTCACTCTCCCCTTTAACAGGATTACATACAGAGCAACATTTATTTACATTTCGATGAGAGCAACAAACAGAATGAGGAAGTTGGAGAATTATTTATATAAATATTTTTTAACAGTACCTTGCATAAGCTGGATGAATTCATGCACCCTGTCCAAGGCAGGGCAGAGGTCAGCGACTGACTCCAGCCTGTTCACCTCTGAAATCTTGTTCCTTGGACTTTTGCTCAACATATCGATCATCTCCTGTGTTTCCTGGGGGAGATGCGCAACAAATACACAGTGCTACATATAAACTACATAGTCCATAACACGCATAGAAAAAGTAGATACTTACATTGACAGTAACACAAACATAACGTGTCTCTGGGCAGAAAATAAGTGATGAGGCAAGTGAAACGCTCATAAATGTGATCTAACACGTAGAAATGAATGCAGAGCACACCTTCAGAGTACTTGGTATGGTTACTGGAGGCTGTGTCACGCTATCCTCAGGATCGCCTTTTTTAGATTTGGAAATAATGCGAGGTTTGATGCTTCGGAAGATGGTGATGATGAGGATGTTGATTGGAAACATGAGAAGGCCGCTCTCTATTCCCACCATGATCTCCTGCCAGGTGATTTCTAGCGAACCTGGAAAGGAGAGTAGTGTCAGTGATAAGAAGCAACCAAAAACCAGACCCAGTCATGATCATCGTGTCGCAGAGAATTCAGCACATTGGTGTTATGGCTCTCCTCAACTTGTTAAAACTCTGATAAAGGGACTGTATGCTATCTGTTCAATGCTACACAACATACTGTGGAGCATTTAGCAGCTAAAGGGGAAGATATTTCTCACGGGAGTTGGTGGAGAACAAAACTGTGCAAACACTTTAATGCTGATGCGTCTTTCTAACTGCTGGATGTGTAAATAAACAGGTGTTTGCTAACAAGTCATATCGGCTTTAAAGTTGACAGAAGTCAGTGCTGTGTTCTACTGTGCTCAAGCGTCCAAAATCAGGTTTAACAAGACGACAAAAGAAACGGTTTAGAGCTGCCGAGGTTGACCTGCCAGTGAATTTCTCTGATCGCTGAGCTTTATTGATGGGGTCCTGATCAGAGCAAAAAGGCAAAGGCAAATAAGGAAAATAATTTACGGAAAGAATTCAAGGAAATGAGCAATGAAGTCTGACTGTTTGGTGCTGAATTTGCTACAGTCTTGCAGGCGACAACATCAGCTTCAGTCTAAACAGCTCCCTCCTGTGGACAATATGCATTCTGCTAAGAGTTGATGAGTGACTTTGCTTGAAATAACCTAACTTTGTAAGGTGCTTCTCACCCCAGAGAATCTGCACAACTTATCCATATTATGAATAAGTCTAGTTTACGCTTGCTTGCATGCACCCACACATGTACACACACGCTGTAAGAAAACGGTTGCAGCAGTATCATTGATGCTACATGTAGCCACCCATGCTTTCTGAGAAGTAACACACCGGTCAAAAGGTGTCTTTATTCTCTCATCCCACACATGCTCCATTTATTTATTACCGCAAGGCTGTGCTGCCACCCCCATGGTTTGAAATGCCTTGCTGCACATATGGAGGCAGATGAGACAACAGACAGCCAATTAACTGGTCTCTCAAATGAAACCTTCCTCTCCAGCTCACACACAGGCTTCAACCTTTCGATCTTTTGCCTCTCAAGACTCTCATTATATTACATTTTAGATATGTGCTAGTTGTTTATTCTCAGTATAGTAAACTTTAGGTTCATTGTGCCACTGACCTTATATTGTAGCTTCTATACCCTTGAGCTCTTTAAGATATTATATGTAACATTTCTGCATTAAAATGTCTAAAAGCAGCTACACCTTTGTTTAATATTCTGTTGAGTTGTGCAGTAATGGTATCCCAAATGTTTCGAGCACCAGACAATATTCGCATGGCTGGAAATTTTCCTCTAACATCACATTCAGGACGGAAAACTTAAATTCAAGTTGAAAGTCATATCAGTGCATGGAATCTGAAAAATGAAAGGACAGTGAGAGTACGGAAGGACATCGGGCCTTATCTCAAGGTAAAACAACATATTCGATAGCCCTTTGGCCTTTATGGACAGCAGCTGATGTTAGTAGAGACATTAGAGTATCAGTGACTGAAAGTAAGACACACTGGATGTCATCAAATCACAATACAAGCTAGTAGGTGGTTGAATGCTAATGCTAGCCAACGGGATATAAAAACACTTTGTCAGATTTGCTACATTTATACAACTTACAACCTGGAACACAGCAACATAACATTATCCCAACATTCAAGCCTCCCACCCTGAGCATGATGTCAGAGGTGTGAGCATGGTACATCTTCAAAAAGATCTGTAATTTGTTCCAGGTAATGAGCGTTTCATTTGGTCATTTGGTAAAGTCAGAGAGTGAGGAAAGAACTTGGCAAACATGACTTTAACATAACGTGAATAAAATTTAAAAACATAACCTCTTCTGTGAACATTTCTGCCTGAGTCACGTGTTATAGATTTCCATTTCTAATAGCAGTCAACGATGAAGACAACAACTCCCACGATCCCTTGCCACTTTCATTTTGTTTTGACTGAGAGCGGCGGAAATAACGCTACGACTGAAAATGACCAAAGAAAAGAAAAAGAAATAACAGTTGTGATGTTGTGTCAAAGACTACTGTGTATTGTTGTATATCGATATCTAATGAATTTAGCATGCTAACCAGCTGGAGGCAATAGTGTGATAGTGAACAACACCAACACTCCCCCGGTGCTCTGAGCTCCCAGTATGGGCAGAGGCTGCTAATAGGTGCCCTAGCTGCACGGCTAGCTTAGCTAACTTGCTATGTTTGCTACATTTAGCAGCAGTTATTGGCTACACTGGTAATATGCTGCCCCCTATTTGTTTGGAGTCTGAATTCGACACATCGCCAGTTCTCACACAGTGCACTTTTAACACAATTCCAGGAAGAGTATAGTTTCACCTCTTGAATGACTCTTTGGCCCTCAGGTCATGAAACTAAGAAACATCTAAAATACGTATAGTCTCTGTAATTCACCTATTGAGAAGAGTACTGGCGAGTCCTCATTTACAGGAATGTTCCAGAAGGCGATATTGATGGCCATGGTGCAGAGGAGCAGGCTCATGCAGCAGGAGACCCTCTGGGCACGTGTGAATGGACTACGAGAGGGAGGATCCACGATGGACACCCAGATATGTTCATCCCTGAAGCCAGTCGAAGTTCTGGTCTGAAAAATATTCCTGAGGAAGAAAAACAGAAACACATTTTGACACCAATCAACTAACAACATCTCAGCTGGCAGATTTCAGCAGCGACGAAAAAGGTCCGACTCACCTGAAGCTGGCGACCTCGTTGCTCTTTGCAGCGTTGAACGTCTTCTTGGTCACTCCGTCTCCATGGTCAGAGCTCATCCAGCAGTCACAGAAGAAGTGATACACCTGTCGTGTCTGGAGGTCTTGTATGGTCACCTTATTTACATACCTTTTATGGGGGGGAATTTTAAAAAACACATTATATACCGTACATGGGTAATTTCTATGTGACAAATGTAAATGTTAGCTAATATTTAAGCTTAACTGGGAGCCAAAACTGGAAGCATGAAGAGGGAATTCTGTACCCTTATTATGCATATGGTGTGTTTTACTTTGAAGTTTCCATTCACCACTTATTCTTGCCTGAAGCCAAGCCAGCGTATGAATATAAATGAGTTTAAAAAACACAATACATTCATTATGTCACGAGTAAAGATATCATCAACCTCTGATCTTGCTTTGGTCTGTCTTACTGAATGAACTATACAGTACTGTATATTGCCCAAAGCATTTTCTGTGAATCTTTATGACAATCTTATCTCTACATTACACTACAGCTCAGATCTATTCTCCATCAAAGGGTGTGCGTGTGTGTGTATGTGCGTGTGTGTGCATGTGTGTGTATGTGTGTGTATGCACATGTGTGTGTGGCAAGATCAAGGTAATGAGGAGTGATAACAAGGCAGTGCTAAATGATGAGGCAGTCCTGACATTTCACAATGCAGAAGCCAGGAAACTATCAATGAACACTACCTGTACACAGTTGTAACACCCCTGTTCACACCAATCATACAGATGTTCAGCTCATTCAATCCAACCATGGAAAAACACACAAACAGTATAATTTCAAGGCACAAATGACCTGCAGCTATTGAAGTACTTGTGATTTGGTCTCGGTCTCAAGACAGAGTTTTTAATCGCCCTTGATCAGTCACAGGTGAAAAGGACCACTCATAACCACGACTGCAGGGATATCACTGAATTGTTTGATACATGCTGTACTTAATGATGGTTTCTATGGTAAGACAGGTAACCCAGGAAACCTTGCTTTCACAGAGAAATTGTATTTTGCAAGGGTGGTGGTAAAACATGGAAAAGGAGTGTTGAACCAAGATGCTTAGATTGATTGCAGCTCCCTTTTGCTTATTTCATCAAGACATATAATGGTACACTTACACTTACACAGATAAAAGTGGAAGAAGAATTCTCATTCTTTCTTAATGGGTATTTCTATATTGCGTTAGATCTTTCAGATAAATTCAAGGAGTGGCTGTGGTTTTAGGGTTCCACCTTTTATAATGGGTGTGTCATGCAATGACTCGCACTGGTCTTTGTCTTGTCTTGTCTTGTCTCATCCTGTGTTGATGTCTTGGTCCTTTGGTCTCAGTTTAGCAGGTCCTGACTACAATACTGGCAAGTAAATCTCATTTTCACTGGTTTCATAACAAACAATGTCGTTTTCAGACAGCTGCCATCAACAACTTTTGGAAACTGGTGAGCTCAAAACACAAAAAATATGCATCTTCTCATGGATGCTGGGCTCGGGCTTGGGCTCGGGCTCGGGCTCGGGCTCGTGAAAATACAGTAAGTAAATATAGATGGCATCCTCCTCGGCTGAGCTCTAATGTTGTCTAGCCCAGTGGTAATAAATGATTAATCTCTGGACGTCTCTACCGCAAATATTTTGAAAACTGGGCAACTCACAAACAAACCAATCCAGATGAATAAATAGCACTATGGGTGAGAAGAAAAACATGTGTTTCTAATATTGGAGTGATCTGTCCCTTTAAGTTTGCTCGATTAAGCCTCTAGTACCATGATGGGCGACCTCCGGAGTTGTCGTGCAGCAGCTTGAGGTTTCGCACCTCGCCCAGTGGGAAGGGGGTGGCCAACAGGAACATGTCGAAGGCTCCTCTCTCGCATACCGGCTTGTCGGAATCCGTGAGGGCGTGTAAGTCACTCTCCCCCTCTGAGCCGAACAGCTTCACAGACACCTGATGGACAGAGACAACATACTGACGAAACAGTGCTGAGTTCACTCATCAGGGTCCTGAACCAAGACAACTGTGAGTGGCAGAGTCCGCCACTGTGACGCACTCAAGTATTGGTGGGAAGTTCTAACGTCCAAGACTGCTGAGTTCTTGTTGATACAGTTCTTGCTGTTTTCTCTTGTTTGTATCTTGCTTTTGTACTTCTTTGTTATTTTTTTTCTATGGATGCTTATCTCCATTTTTGCTATCGCCTTTGCTGCTGTAACCGTGCAAATTTCCCAATTGTGGGACTTGTAAAAGACGATCTTATCTAATCTTTTTTTTACGGAAAAACTATTTAATCAAAGAATAGGTTTACCGTTTTTCAAATCTGTCAGAAAACAATAATCAGGCGACCAGATGACCAGTGAAACAGGACTGTCACCCTCTGGATTCTGTTTACCGCTTTCGATGAGCATCAACCACAAACATACTGTAACTTGTACAGACAAGTGTACAGACTGTGTTGCGATACACAAAGTGTGATTCTTTAGGCCAAGATGAAAGTATCCCCGGTAAGATGATTAGTCTATGACCTGTTTCATTTCTATGTTAGAAATATTAAAAAAAAATAAATCACAATTCAGTCAAAGGAGACTCTTACATTGGCAGTCGTCCCAGCATTCTTGCGATGGCCAGTTTGGACGCCAATTAGATAGTTGTACAGAGCGCCTGCGTGGTTGTCCTCCAGCAGAGTCATCTTCCTCTGATAGATGAACCATTGTGGTGCAGAAATATAAATGAAGTGTAAATGAAGAGTTTAGTTTACAAACCAAATATCCACTGTTCAAAGGAATTAGAGTTCAGGCTGATGGGATCTAATATCAGTGCCGACACTGATGTAACTCACTGATCCATGTACCACAGTTTGATTGACTGACTGTTTACAGATATTGATCTATCTGGGGGGGCAATTTCTGGATGCACTGAAATTTGCTCTGCTTGCTGAACTCATGTATAGATGTACTAACTAGTAGTCATTAATGCTTTGCTTTGCACTTGAATTATTCACGATGCTCACCTACACTTGAAATAAATTGCTTTGGAGTACATTTAAATTCAGTGCATTTTTGTATATTTCCTGAAGTGCTGTGTGGTTGACGACAACCTTACACATTATCCAAATAAAAACAATAATAATAGCAATAGTAATGGTAATACTAATACTGACAACTGGAATCAGAGAGGAACAGAATGCTGGATCGTCTCTAAAAAGAAAGACATTATATGAAACAATATGACTGTATGTTGGGAGATGGTATGCTGAAACCTCGAAGTGCAAAAAACCTGTGGCATGAGCGCTGTCTGGAGAGACCGACCTTAGAGCGTGCCCTGCGGTCGGCGTAGCACGCCCACAGCAGAGTGATCAGGTAGAGGCCGAAGAAAGCGCACAGAAGCGCCAGCACCACGTAGTTCTCGGACACAGTGGCAAACAGCTCTGCAGTGCGAGAAATGTCCACCTGGTTTGGCATCACAAAGAAGGAGCTCCCGAAGAGAGTGAGGTGGTTACACAGACACTGAGTCAGCTCCGGAGTGCTCTTCTCTCCCACCTGAGGCAAAGGAAGCAAGTCACTGTCTGAGGTGTAAACACTGGTGCCAGTTCAACATTACTGCAGAGCAACACAGCCACAGAGTTTCCCCGGGTGAAAAAGTCACCTGGCAGCCATCAGTGCTCCATGTCTCCTTCTTTACGTCCCAGAACAGGCATTTGCTCGTGAAAGAAGCGATGTTCAGTTTCAGGCCCGGCTCCCAGGTGGAATTGAAGAGCTGGGCGTCAACATACCAGACTCCAGGAGTCTGCCGCAACATCTCCGGAGTTATCATCCAGCGAAAACCTTCTGTTACAAAAATCAGCCAAGAGAGGATGTGACAAGCCAAAACAATAAACACTTTGACTGATAATATCACATGAGAGAAGTGGGAGCATGTGTATAAAACAAAATGTGATAAATATCAGCCTGTTACTACTTTTTGATCAGAGGTGAGGGATAGTTACCTGTACGGCTGAAGATAGTTGTGTTGCTGGAATGTGTCTTGTTTGGAGGCGACCCCTCAGACAACGTGAGCATCAGTGACACGTTGGCACTGGGCTCCACCGTGAAGAAGATGGTGACGTTGGGGTCTGTGACGTTAAGCGTCGTTAGCGCCTTTTTGTTTTCCTCCAACACAACGGTATTATTTATGACTTGCGAAGAATTCGGTTGAGGCATAAAGATCTGGAGAAACCAGAGCAACAAAGTTAACATTTTAATTACTTATGTGTCGACTGAAAAAAGAATAAGAGATTTTCAGCTGCAAAATTAAGAGGAGGTATTTTCCCAGGTGGCCAATAAAGTTGGTGGGTTCAAAAATATGCAGGGTGGAAATATATTGTGTGAGTAAGTTTTATTTTCTCTGGATTCTATAAACTACAATGACCAAAGAGAAAATATATGTACGGATGATTAAAAACTGGGACAGTATTTGTAATTGATGTTACAACTCAAAAGTGGAGAGAAGAATGGACATGGAGTATTTAATGAGTCCTGACTTTGATCGATCTGGTAGCTTACAGTAGCATTTACTTATATAAGTATACATCATTTGGCTCAAATACTGATATAATAATAATGATATGATGTAGTTATGTGAAATAAATAAAATGAGTTAGTGAAATTCTCTTTTTATCCATAAGCCATCTTGTAATTTTCATAGGGCTTAATATCGGTTTTACAACTGTGTTAAAACAGATAACAAACGAGCATATAAGGCCCAATAAAGGTAAATAAAAATACAGGTGAAAATAGCAGGAAATTAAACACAAAATAGAAGACCCAGCTTTAAAATTAAGAACTACACTGCTGAGGTTTGCCTTCATAATGATCCTTTTTCAAAAACTTTTCCTGTTGCAGTCCAATAGAAAAGCTAATTCTAAAGGAGGCGTGAATAATGTCACACCAGTCATCCACTTTAGGTATTTCTGGTTTTAGCCACTTTTTAGTAATGGCCTTCCCGCTGGATGCGCTCAAAATCTGAAATACATTTCTCGGTCCAGGAAACATGATGATGAGTTGCCCGTTGAAAGATCTGGTATAAAGACTTTTGTCAAGTAGAGAAATATTTGACCTTTTTCCAACAAAACTCTCTCCGTAAGGGTTATAAATATGTTTTCTCAAAATGTTGGACCACATGCGCGATGGCATTCAGCCCCAAGTCCACTGATTGCTTGTGAAGATGTGAAGATCTTAAAAAAAAAAAAAAAAAAACCATCACATGGCGTATGATTATGGACCAAAGTTTCATTTTTAAAAACAGTCTTGGGCAAATGTGCAGCTGTTGGAGACTATTTTCATCTGATGAAAAATTTACATGAGATTGACTCTGAATAAAATGACCTTTTTCTACTTCATCTAAGTCAAATTGTATAGTTGCCACCTTTTCTCCCCAATTTTCCTGTTTTGTTGTCCTTGTTACAGCTAACTCCACTGTTGATCTGGGAAGAGTGTACGCGGTCGTGTGCTAAGTGCCCTGATAAACAAGGTGTCACTCCTTCATCTCTCCTGCCAGTGAGGAGCTTCACATCGTGTGTCTTCCTCTGGACCACCCTCTCTCAGAAAACTGGCTGTTTCCCGATTGTTCAAGTAACCTTTCAATCTCACGTCTGCCATTTTAAAAAACTGCCCTGACTGGTCCTATGGGGGACTGTTAAAGTGTCTATATGTAGTGCACACTGCTCTGCACATTTCACCACATGAAATGAAGAAATGTGTCTGTACCTCTATCATCTCTGTCAGGTGTGACAGCTTTATGTCTGAATCTCCATCAGTAAGAATGAGGCTGCAAAGAGTTCCTGAGATGTTTACATCTGATGGATGGGGATTTGTTGAGAATGTCGACATCTGTGCAGGAGAAAAGCTTCATCAAAAAGGCTTCAGGTGACAGCAAAGATGCCAACATGCACAAAACACATCATGATGATGCATACAGACCTGAGCGATGATGTTTTTCTTGTCTCCAAGCTGAGATTTGAGGGCTGAAAATGAGGGGAGTTTGATGAACGCATCATCCTTCTCTGAACCCAGCACTGCATTGTTGAGATCAGCAGGTTTACTAAAACTAGAGAAAGGGATATAACATTTGGAATGTGCTCTACAACACCTTTAAACACACTAAAAAAGAAAGTTGAGCCATAAATGATAATAACAAACCTGTTCTGATAGATTGTGCCTGTCCGGTGCTTGAAAATAATTGGCTCTGTTGTTGACGAACCAAGCAGCACAGAGATTTGTCGAAAGATCTCATAGACATTCTCAAACAAAGACTGGAAAGGTAAAGAAAAAACACACACACACACACAAAAAAAAAATACATCACCTGACTGTAACAGCCTCTGTGAAGACAAAATGTGTATGATAGAGTAAAGCTGTTTCTTTGAGCTTACCGTAGGGTTTGGGTTGGTGCTGATGTCACATTTCTTCAGTGAGAGGAGGAGGATGGCGGTGCTGCAGTTGATGATGTGACTGATGGTTTCAGGGCTTTGCAGAGCAAATTGTTTATCTATGTTTTTAGTGCCTGCTAACAAATGTTTAATGAAATTGTCCTGTGAAATGGAAAAAAAACACACAAAACATCTAATGTGTCATGACAGTTTCTGTAGTGCTGTGGTGGACTTCAGCAGCTCGAATTCCTGGCTAAGATTACAATCATTACCTCAGACAAGAAATGTATGTATTCATCTGTGTCCATAATTTGTTCACTGGTTGGCTGGTTTGTAGCAGGATTACACAACATATTACAAAATGGATCTTCACAACACTTGGATGGAGGACCGGTCTCGGCCCAGAATAGACCTCATTAACTTTCGATGTGGATCTGGATGAATGGACAATATCAGGGATTTTATTTTCCTCACTTTCTTTATCACTGTGAGATAGGGCTTTTTTCAACATCTTTCTTAATCACTCAGGGAATAATGTATGGATCTTGAAAAAACTCAGGTGTAATTAGGTATGTATGAGTGATTACAATACAGTTCTGGATTTGATTTGATTATGTCTCCAAAGAGGGTAGAAGTTTTTTCAGCTGCATTTTTGGGAACAAATAAAGACAGAAACCACCATCAGTGTGCAGATGAGATAATGAGGATTCAGAGAGGTACAAACGGTGATTAGGCTTGATTGAACTGAAGGAGACTGATGGGCCTTGGCGGAGCTATGCACTCTACTGAGTGCCATTTTATTTTTCTAATGTGATTCTGTATAACCACTACACCTCTGTAATGAAAACATATTGGGACCTTTTAACTAGTCAACCATTTAGAGGCATGTAGAGGCTTCTAGAGTACTTCATCTTTCACTGGAAGTGCACTCCTCTACAGGGCTCTTCATCACTTTTTCAAGCAACTTGGACAACCTCAGAGGGCACCTCTGCTGTGGTTTTACAAACATGGAGGCCAGGCCTGGCAATCAAGATCGGTGCATTAATGAAACACGTATCACAGGCTTTTTAAAATGTGTACTCGTATTTCATTTTTGTTTTCGCTTTATGTTTTGGCTGCTGTATGTGGCGTACCTTGTGCTTTCTGTCTGACGCTATGATTGGTTGCACTATTACACGACTTGTATTTGCTTGTAATGCTGTCAAATTGAGCAGAATTGTGGGTTATTTTTAAATTTCATCTTTGCATTCTGCTTCTTTCCTTTGCTGTCATGCTTCTGCTGCTTTGTTTAAGCATGCAAATAATCTTTTTATAAAGTTACCTACCCTATTGTCATCTGTTGGCTCCCCTGGTGTCTTTTCCATTCGCAGCAGTTCTTTATCTGCTTCCTGTCTCAGAAAAACAGAACTTGTGAAATTCGAGGATAAATGAACAAAAGGCCCATTCCTGTACTATACAATAGTCTTCGTGATTAATGTGACAAACAGTCTTTATGTCAAATAAATGAGACTTCTCTCACCTGGAGAAGAGTCTGAATGTTATCAACAGCGGAAGCCATGATGGCTACATCCCTCCTGCTCCCTGAAATCAAAGTGTGTTTGAGAAGTGGTGTAATAAAAAAAAAGGCACAATCAGAAAATCCAGTTGTATGACTTCTACTCTCCCCTTTATCGTTGATGGAAACGAGGAGGCACATACTGTAATGTTTTAGTTTAACTCACGAGATCTGGTTGCATGACTGGACACTATTTTCTTCTGCAAAAGAAACAAGAACAAAACCAACACATGAAAATGAAGACTGGCTCTTTATATGTCTTCATACTGACAGAGGAGAAATGTCACTCTTACCATTGTGCTTGATGAGGACCAGGCATCTTTAAAAGAAGAACACACTGACACTTTTAACAAACAGCGTGTGGCTTATAAAGTGAAAGAAAACTGCAATACACTTCACTTAAATTTTTAATCATTTGCAAGAGAAGAGAGGAATAAAATGAAGAAAGGAAAAAGCAGAGAAGGGACAGAGTTAATCAGCGATTAGGAAGCTGTTGTTGCTCACTATAGGTGCAGAGGACGCCTCGTGTCTGGTTGCAGTCAGATGTTACGATGAGTTGAAAAGGATTCAGCTTCATGAATGTGCAGCTGTCCTTTGAAACATTACCATTTTCTACACACAAACAAACAGACACAACATTAGGAGAGTGTTCTATAAGGGACATGAGCTTCAGGGAGAAAGATCCAGTGAGATCCAGCAACATTAAACAACTTAAACAAATCATCTGTGGGCTTGTATAGGCAACCGAGATAGATAGGGAAAGGCTAATTTTTCACCTCACGTTACAGCATGCTCACATATGGCCACTAGTGATGTGTAAACTGTTAGAAATTGTTACTTCGAGCCCCTTTTGAGTGTTGCATTTGATAAGTTTGTCTTATTTTGTTGGGTGAAAATTGTTTGTTGTGTTTTAATCCCAAGTATTCAGATTGTGTTGGTAGCTTCATTAAAAAAATAGTCTCAATCTTACAGTGAGTAAGATCCTTCCTTGGGTTCACTGAATAATCTTGTGGTGTTTTTTTTTTTTTTTTAATGTGTGCCCTTTCCTACTACAAAATTGAATAATATTCAGCTACAAGGGTTCTTTTTTTAATGAAATCTGGATTGTTCACCACTCTGCATGTAAAGTCTCAAACAGATACTGCTTGATTTTCAGGCTCAGGAATCCAAAACACAATAAACAAAAGGGAAAAAAGAAGTGTGTGTTTTACTTACTTATGGCAGGTCCCTGGTTCTCCCCCTCGACCCCCTCACCCAGCCACCAGGTGAGGTTGCTGATATTTCTCGCGCTGGTGATGTTCTTCAGGAAGATTTGGATTGGGCTGTTCATCACCTTCAGAAGTTGTCCTCCTCGCTTTTCACAGCAGCTCCTGGCTGCAGACCAGCTTTTGGATTCCCCAACAAACTCAAAACAGACATTTCTGAAAGCAAATTCACACACTGCAGGGAAGCCATTGCCAAGACAGGCCTCGCACTTGTCCGGCAGAGATAGAAATCCAGCAGAAATCCACAAAAAGACAGCGGCTCGCAGCAACATGTCCACAGGTATTATTATAATGTGCAGAGCAAAAGCACATAGTGCTGCAGGAGTTGTGGTAGGAGCAGCAACTGGGCAAGATCACTTCCGTCTGCCACATGGAAATTAGGGAGGTTTCTCCAGAAAAACTCTGCATGTGCTCTCAATACATTATGAAAATCACTGCAGACACTCAAACAAGATGCAAAGAGAGAAGGAGTCACTGGGCATCATCACAAAAGGTCACACAAGCTGAACCTTCATTCTGAGGTTTGAACGTTTAAGCTTCCATTAACATAAAATAAACAGTTTATAATTATCATGTGTGTTTTGTGATGATACTTTACTTCTTAATCTCAAATTACATCCAAATTTAACATCCACTGCCTTCATATTGCCTCTTGAGAAGCGCCCGCACCTCATTGGACAACCAACATGCCTGCAGCCGCAGCACAGCCAGCGTTGAAATATCGCGAGAGAACGTGGAGGAAACCGCGTGTGTTTGTGTAACATGTTAGGAAATGCATTCAATGCCCTTTAATGCAATGACAGAACTGCCCCCATGGCGGGACACCTGAAGGTAATCTCACAAAAAATCTTATACGTTTTTCTTTTAGGCTGAATGATGTATTTTGAAACGTCGCCACGAAGCTTGTGCTTCTTTTTGCTAGCTTAGTTGTTCCGGCTAAAGTAACGTTGGAGCAGTTAAACACTCCTGTTAGCTTTGCTGTGTGTATGAATGACAAGTTAGCCATGGATGTATTATAACACACACACAGAAACAGACACACGTGTAAGTTAACAAGTGGTGGTTTCCTCCCATCAGCTCTGTGTAAACTAGTGCGGTTACTGTGAAAAAACTGCACGAAACAGGTGTTTTTGGTTCATGTATTCAGGAGTACCGTTATGCTAATCGTTAGCTACTTCACTGAGACAAGTAACTGACCAGTAGCTCACTCCAGTCTCCCCCAAAGATGAGCTTTTTATCACAGATGAAGTTACTGACTTACTGAAGAGGATGGACAGTGCAAGTCGGTTGTATTCAGCACAAGCTAGCTAGCAGGATGTGAGCATGTAATTACAAGGACAAGTAGTACAAGTACATTTACTCAGGTCATGGCAGCATTTCAGATGGGAATATTCAGCTTTTACTTCACAACGTTTGATTTTGACACACAAAACATATGATCAACTTGTATAATATGACACATGCTTATAGATGATGTATATGTACCCAGGAATAACTTGTGTGCACAATTATTACTTTGTGTGCACACAGTTTACAAAACAAATCATCTTCGGGCACCTTGAAGGCACTATAATATAACACTCTCTACAGTAGTGGTAGACCGATAATCAACCCTGGACGATTCCATATTTCCTCTCCTCTACATTTATTTGATACATTTAGTTAGTAGTTACTTTGCAGATTATGAAATTATCAGTTTATAAGGCCCATAATTTTGACACATAAGTAGCCACCAAAGTATCACATTTTTATATTAGTTTATTTTCTCAGCAACCTGACAGAAAAATCATTGATTTCCACCAGCAATAAATGAAAAAAATTGCAGAATATCAGCTGATAATTAGCCAGGGCTGATAATGAGTCTACGCCTATTTTTTTCTTTTTTCCTTTTTCCTACATACTTTACTCTTATTTTAGGCCTGCTTGCATCATATATGTATAATCTTGTCAATGGTGTGTAAATTGCTGAGGGAAAATGATCTGCCAATGATAAAGGTATTCTTTAAACCTAGTGACACCCTTTCTTAATCAGTATATCATTCTTATCCAGCGTACTGAGCTGTATTACACATCACAAACTGCATTTATGTCAGTTTGCCAAGTGAGTTTAAATGCACACTGATTATTCTTTGAAGTGTAGACTTCACTTTTGTCATAGAAACACCTCAATCTTATGATCTTAAAATCCTAGCCTTGTGATAGTCCTGCAGGTGTCTGCAATTATTCTTAATTGCTACACCCCTTCTAAAGACTCATTCCAAAAGAATTACCTCCCAAAACTGTAGTTCCACTCAACCTTACTGAGTACTTTAACATCTATTAGAAGACTGTTTTGGTTTTCTGACCCATAACTCCACACATCAACCTTGTGTCCAGCCACTCGTACTGTTATTGAGTCTGACAGCATCTTTTACCCTCAAGTAAACTCATAAAGTAAGTAACAAAGCCACCACCAGATAGTCTTTAAAGCAGCTATAATCAATATTCAAGCCATGCATTTCCTTTAGGAGTTCGTAGAGACCAAAACAGCTGAAAATAGAGTCAATATTGGATTGCACTTGTCTGGTGGCCAGAAGCACATCTGCAAGCAACTGTTTGTGAACAAGTTCACCATCCCAACTAAACTGGTCCCTAACTTGTTTCTGCTGACCCCAGACCAGTCAGTGCAGGTTTAAACTCATTAAATTTAAGGACAACAGGCACCAAAAAGATTCAAGGGACATTTGTCTCATTGTAGCAGGAGAAGCATACATCTAATTGATAATTTGTTTAATAAGAAAATAACAATGCTGGCTCTCTTCCATTGGTGTCCCATCAGTCTCTCTGATTTTCATGAATACACAATATTGTTTTTCTTTTAACGCTGCCACACATTGTCTTTATTCTAAATTATAATCTGACAATCTAGCAAAAAGCTGTGTAAAAAACTCAGATTATTGTTGAAAATTATGAATGCTATTGTTGAACTTCTAACAGTAATGAACATGAGTGCTTCTGAAGACTCGGTTTCAATGTTTCATGTTATTGTCAACAGAAACAGTTAAAAGACGCAGTGAAGATCATCAGCTCGGGGAGCCTTCTGTTCGCCTCCTACCTCACTGCGGTTGGAGATGAGCGTTTCTATGCCAACCAGCTGATGCCCCTGCTGCAGAGGATTGTGGGTGCAGAGACGGCTCACGTGCTGGCAGTGAAGGTGATCGGTCTTGGTCTGGTTCCCCTGAACCGCTACCAGGACCCTGCGTCACTGGTGAGCATGTAACCTTTCTTTGTGCTCCCACTGACATCAGAGTCATCGCAGACACTGTAGGACATTGTATTTACTTGTCTACAGGAAGTGAACGTCCTGGGATTAAAGTTCAAAAACCCCATTGGGATCGCGGCGGGTTTTGACAAGCATGGAGAGGCCGTAGACGGATTATACAAGGTGGGCTTTGGCTTTGTTGAAGTGGGCACAATCACTCCCAAGCCTCAGGAGGGGAACCCCAAACCACGTGTGTTTCGACTAACTACAGATCAGGCAATTATTAACAGGTACGTTTATGATCAGCTCTTGTCAAAGGAATAGATACATTATGTTAAGAGTATGCTCCCCTGTGTTCACGATGACATGCAGGGCTGAGCAATATAAAGTCATTATCAGAGTTTTTTTAGTCAGTAAGATGCACTCAAATTATTAGGTGCTCTAAACATAGCATCTTTCTTTAATCATTATTTATCCAAAACTTTGAACATTTTAAACAAGGCTGAAACTGAATAGAGATTTGATTTTTTTAAAGCAGCAGTTCATGACATTTTTTCTGTTCTTTTTGTTGACCATGTTTCGGAGCTCCAGGGCCTTCTTCTCTGTTTCATGTTGCTAAGAGGATATTCAGTTTATATAACCGTAAAGGAGCCACATTAGTCGTAGGTTATGGTAAAATCCTTAAGACTAAAGACAAGCACAGGAGACGGTAATGTTACTGCATAATTCTGTTTTTCAGTCGGCTCTGTGCTAAGAGATTATGCTGCCTACAGGTCTGCTTTATTTACCAAGCCACAAGTCACAGTCCATAGGTTTAAACTCATTTCTTTGCTGAGCTGCGCTAAATAAATGAATCCGTCTTTGATGATTTTTTTCTCATTATGAGCAGTGAAATTGGTAATGCATATTAACTTGCATTTATGATGTATAGCTACAAACAGTATACCTCTGAGTTAAATCTGTTCCAGTGAACGATCTGTTATAAAAGACTCCAACTTTTTAATGTTGTAGCTGTAAGTGCACTTGATTTGATTAATGTTAACTTCATGTACAATTCATTAAAAGTACAACATCTGTCACAAATCTTGCAGTATGTCCTCAATACAGTATCATGCAAATATACCAACAAATAAGTGAAATTTCTTTCTTTCATAAGACATCATCCATGGCTATAAGGAAGCTGGTACCCATAGGTGTCATTTACTTAACCTGGGGAAACTGAGTCCATCCCATCTTTTTTATTGATTACTGTCCCCCATCGCTTTTTTAAAGCACAGTTTTTTAAAAATGTATGTTCGAAATGCAAACAAATAAAAATGGCTGATTGACATCCATCGGTACTTTCTACAATAGATGTGATATTGGCATTGCAGTGAATTATGTTAGAGTATTGTCGACTCTGTAATAGCCAAGGTTATTATGCATATTATTATACATCTGCTCTGACCACATATTGATTCCTCCATTACATTGCCAAAAACATCATTTTAAAAATGTTCATGTAAAAATATTTATGTAGAAAAGTTGTTAAAGTGTTAAAGCTAAAGTTGCACAATATTAAAAATCATTATGTTTCAGTTCAGTGCTTGTATGATCATTGTTATTTGTAAGTTGATATTCTGTGTGTGTGCAATTCTCAACAGATATGGATTCAACAGCTGTGGTTTGGTAGATGCACAACAGAGGCTGAAGGCCAGAGAAGGCACTCAGGAACAGCAAAGTAAAGGTTAGCAGGTGCTCCAGATTCTCATTTCATATGAAAGTCATTGTTTTGTTTCATTGGTGCGAAAGTCTGATATAAATCTGTGTTCGTTTTATTACTTCTCACTTGGTTTTGGTTTGTCTCTATGGTAAAATAAATGATTTTTATATATCTTAATGCTCTAGATCTGACCTTGTCTCATGGTTTATTGTGTCTGATCCATACCTGCTTACAGCCCTTTTAGCACATCAGCAGCCGCTGCCCCAGTTGAGTCATGCGTCTGATGATGCAGTGTGGGTTTGTGCTTGTCTGAACTTCCCTATTTGTGTGTGTGTTTGCATACGTGTGTGTCTGTGTTTATAGCTGGCCTTCCCTTGGGCATAAACCTGGGGAAGAACAAGCTGTCCCAGGACGCAGGGGCAGATTACTTGGAGGGGGTGAGAGTGCTGGGCCCGCTGGCTGACTACCTGGTGGTCAATGTCAGCAGTCCAAATACTCCAGGTCTGCGGGACCTACAGGGGAAGGCTGAGCTCCACCAGCTCCTGCAAACGGTACGACTGTCCAGATGTTAAATGACTGGGTTGGTAGACTCATTGAAAAGTCAATAGCTGGCCTCACGACACAGCTTTTCCCCCTCAACAGTGATTGAACTTGTCTTGCAACTCTTAATAAAAGAAAATCCTAAAATTCATGCCTTTCCATTCACACACCATCTATTTGTCTAGTTTCTAATACTCTCTCTGCCCCCTCGCCTGATGTCCTCACACTCTTAACAATCTGCTCAGGTGTTGAAGGCACGTGATGCCCTGCAGGGAGAAAGCAAACCTCCAGTCCTGGTGAAGATCGCTCCTGACCTCACTGCACAAGACAAACAAGACATCGCTGATGTTGTCACTGAGGTGGGAAATTATTTGTTGCAGTTTTTATTATTATTTTCAGAATTGTGCCTTTTGATTTCATTTTGTAGCTTATTCTTAAACACAGTTTTTTACAATTGCATTTCTTTTTATCCTGTGGCCTTTCAGTATTACATTTTATTTAATATTTTCAAATGAACAGATTCTCATCCTTATCTGTGGAGTGTCTTTGAAGCAAAATGGATTACATTTTTAATTGTCATTTTGAGAATGTCAATCTGGCTAATGCAAAAAAAACAACGCTTTTTTTTAGGTCTATACATTCTAATTTTGCTGATATAAATTTTCTGTAGTGGTTTAAGGCTTATCTTAAATTCAGTTTCTTTTACCCCTCTCAAGAACTGAGGAAAAAATGTGCAGACGTACAAAAGTTCAGCTCATTCTCTGACGACAGAACAGTCACATCACATGCTCTTATGCAAACCACACACACCCTTCACAAGGGTGCAGCCACCTTGTTGTTTGGATGAGCGCTGGGTTGCTGGTCACTTCAGTGTGACTCTAAAAAACAACTCAGAATCATTAATCTCTCCCTCTTAATTATCTAACAGAAAAGAAAGGCAAACTTTATTTGTACAGCATCTGTGAAAACAATGTGTTTTACCAGGAAATTTTTATCATTTTGGCACTACAATAAAATAGAATCAGGCCAATCAGTGTGCACACAATGAATAAAAATGTGCACATTTTTTTAAGATGGAGAAGATTATATTTTTTTCATGAAGGTTATAATTACAGTTTCTTCTCAGATTTGCTCATGCTGGCTCCTCTCGTCCTAGCTTCTCTGGAAATGTCGTCGTCACTTGAGCAGGTTTAGAAACAACAGAGAGGTGTTTTTGTGTTTGTTGGAGTGAGAAGAAGACAAACCTTAATGGAAAAGACATTAAGGAGGGCAAATAAAGCACAATTTTAACAGCACTCTCTTTTCGTCACAGTACACTTCCCATTAGAGGGCTGTATAGTTGCCAACAAACATCAGTTCTGCTCCTGTGAATCCAGGTACAGTGCGGTATGTCACTCATTTCCTGTCCTTTTCTTGGTGAATGTTCTGTGTTTGCAGCTGGGAGTGGATGGTTTAATGGTGACTAACACCACAGTGTCCAGACCAGAGACGCTTCAGGATGCCAATAAGTCTGAGGTCGGGGGGCTAAGTGGCCAGCCTCTCAAAGACCTCTCTACTGACACTGTGAGAGAGATGTACAACCTCACCAAAGGTAACTGTTCTGCCCATTTTTGATCACCTGACTCTCAAAAACCTACGTATAAAAAACCACAATGTTTTTGTAGGTAAAGTACCAATAGTTGGAATCGGTGGTGTGGCCAGTGGACAGGATGCTCTGGATAAGATCCGTGCTGGTGCATCACTGGTTCAGCTCTACACAGCTTTGACCTACCAGGGTCCGCCCATAGTGACGAAGATAAAACGAGAGTTGGAACAACTTCTCAAGTGAGTATGACTGCGAATGTGAACTAAAAGTAAGGGCAATTATTCTAGTGGAGGTTAAACATTTTTTCAAGAGGTTCATCTCTAAAAATGAAAGAATAACGCTGGATTTTTTAAACATCGGTCTTGAGGCTCTGACGCAGTACACTGACATCAAAGAACTAGTTGACTATTTTGTCGCCTCATGTCTCCTGTGACTTGGCAATTAAACACCACAAAGAAAGGAAATCCGCTGTCTCAGTGGATGTTAATACCGTTGTTGGGATTAAAAAGTTGTTGTTTTTTTTTTAACACTCACTAATATAAACGCTTCTAATTGGGAATATTTCGCATTAAAACTGGCAAAGAGGGGATAATAAAAGAGAAACCAAGCTAAATTTGTTAAGTCGTAGATACTACAGCAACAGGCTCAAGAGGCTCCCCTGACAATCAGACAAGTTTTGAGCAACACTTCAGTTCGCTCAGACTCATTTGTGAAAAAGAAAATTGTTACCAATAATTACAGTTGCGAATAGTTTTATGAGTACATTTGCTGGTTCGAGTTTGACCTTGCTGTGATAAAATGATTCATTTACTCTGTCATACAACGATGAAAATATCCTTCAGTTCTCAATGTGATTATATTCTCTTTCCTACACATGTGTTTTACAGAGAACAAGGTTTCCGCAGTGTATCAGAGGCAGTGGGAGCAGATCACAGGGCAGCAGACAGGTCGACTCACAAGCTGAGCCCGCTGAAAGAAATAGCCAACACAGATGCAGCACCTGTAGCTGCCACCACGTCCTACTAAGCAACACGATCCTCAACTCTTCCTGAACTGTGATGGATGCTGAGTATTTGTGATTGTCCATCCGTCCGTCTTCAGTGAGGATACTTTTTAGCATTTGTGTCGAGGAGTGCAAATGCTGAACGCGTCTGATTTCATCTCCTCACCTTTTACTTGAACATGATGTTAAAATGGTTAATGATGTTGAATCTCCACATTAAGGAGCTGAGATCTGTTTGTAACTTTATTTCAGATGTTCATCCTTTGTTACAGTGTAACAGCAGTAAGTGATTCTCAAGTGCACTCTGACACCAAAGTGCTTTAACTCTTCAAACTCAAACTTCAAACATTTTTTTTATTTACAAACATGCACCAACTGTTTTCCTTGTGTACAAAGAAAAAATATTCTGACATGATGTAATAAGGATGAAAGAGCAAAAGTTGTCTTGTCTTATAGAAGCTGTAATGTGCGTCCAAATGTTGTATTATACGCTGCACATCTAAAGATAGATGCTGGCAGTGTAAAATATTCATAGATCCACAAAATATTAATTCTGCACAAAAGTCCAGTCAGTCACAGCTTGAATGTTATTTGGGATTCATGATCATGGTATTTATTTGGCTGGGTGCTATGAGACAGGACCTGTAGCAGGACATTGTTTGTTTGTTAGCTTTTTGTTTAAGGGTACTGTAAGACCTACCCTGACATCCTCTCAAATTAAAGGTGTGACGTTATTCTTATTCATGGATGACGTGCCGGGTCAAACCCCAATTTCTGCACCAGAGAGCTGTTTCATAATACTTAATTTATGTTGACATTACTTATGTTGTCAGTTTTACTGTCATCTCTACCTTACATTGTAGGAGACTGTCAAATAGAGCCATGGATTCAGTACTCTGTATATAAAGAAATATCCAGTGTGAAAAATCCACAACTGGAATGAAACTACTGTTAAAACTTTGATTGATTACAGAACAAATAAATGGGGATTTTTATGAAATTTCTCGCTAATATTTGTCCTAATGTGACGTAATGGCAACACGTTGCACAAACAAGACCCTTGACCCTCATAATATGTGTATTCTTCTAAATCTCCAGTTATTCATGAACCCCAGAGGATGAACCATACCGACTGTGGGCTGCTCGATCTGCTATATTACAACCTTCAGACCACATTTTCAATCCCACATTAAAATGGAAATAGACAACTTTCCTACGTAGCATTTCCAAGTGATATTCTTTTTTGGACTGCTGTAACAAAGATGACTGGATAGATTCTGTTTTCCCCAGAGTCATAAATAACAACAACACAAGACAAAACTTGAGTTGATTAAATAATTTAGTACACAATAGAAATGGATCGCCATTTAACCTTTTTCTTGGGTGACCTGTGAGAACATAATTGTATAGTGATAGCAAGGTGTGAATGGGACCCATGTAAATACAACATTACATTACATTACAACATTTATTATATATTTATTTATATTATTATAAATGTATTATATATTTATATTATTATAACATTTATTTGATAATGATACACTGAAGCAGAAAACTTGATCTCATGCCGAGATGTAATCTGCACAAAACTTCAATGTTTTTGAGTTATGTAGATGGTCCTGTGGGATTATTTGAAATGATTCTAAATAATATATTTTTTTTTATTAAGGACAACTTTAAAAACAAATGGATCATTAATGTTTCATTTTGTCAGAGTAATTTGGCTGTTTTGATATTCTTTCCTTTTTTTTCCTGCACCAAAAGACCTTGAAGCAATAATGAAAGAAACATGCACCTCTGGAGAGGCTGTATTCACGTATTTTTTTCCTTATTATATCATTATCAGGACTCCAAGGCTGTGTCAGGAAAGGTGTTCTTAAGATCATGAATTAGATACTTATGTTGAATCTGAATGCTCTTGCACAATGTACCATTGCCAAATCTCAACAAAGCCTTGAGTTCTTATGATTGTGGTGAACAGCACGTGTTAAGATGAGTGATTCACATGTACTGGAGGTAACATGCTGTAAGGTACCGCGGAAACAAAGAGCAAGGTTACACTGTGGGATGAACTGCAGTGGCTGTACGTTAAACCAGTACAAAAATCATCTTCCTTAGTCCTCCTGCAGACAAACTTCCTCTGCCTGAACAGCGTGAAGCCAGTTCATCCCAACCATCCATGGCAGCAGCGAACATAGTGAAGTTCTGTTGAATGAACAGTTTTTTTCGTCTTCAAGGAGCTAAAATGACTTTGCTCTCATCCCTGCAGCAATACAGGAAGCCTCTCGAGTCCTCTTTCCTTGAGCTGAACTATCACTCTCCTCCCATTAGCTGTGGGCAACGTGTCCTCCCACTAGTGGAGGCTGCTGCTTCCTTTTATTGTTATTCTTGGGTTTTTCCTCAGCCATTGACACATTGAGATGCCTTCCGTGCCTATCACAACACCGCCTGCAGTGGTCATTAGACATAGCCAGTGAAGGCAGCAGCTCTGTGAGGATCAGCTGTGAGCTGACGCGCCTCCTTCTCCCTCTCCTGAGGCCAAGTACAGACTGGCTTGTTTCCTGTATGTGGTGTCACAGAGGGAGGAGAGCCTTCCAGACAAGCAAAACTTTAAAACTGTTTGCCACTTAGATTTGAAGTTTCCTCATATAACATTGATTATAGCTGGGAGGCAGTACTTATCTGTCCCTGAAATGCAATTTGTACACTTGATGCAGGCTGAAAGCAAATAGTCAGCGCTGCTCATATTACCCACCTTTATTTTTGTATGTATGCATTAGAGTTCCAACATTGTTTTTCTGCCACGCAGTAGTAGGCTGACTTACCAACACGCTAATAAACTGTTATCCGAGGAGAGCAGATGTCTTGTAATAAACAGAGAGCCGGTGAGGAGGAGGGAATTAGTCCTTGTTTGACTGCAGACAGAGGGGAAAAAAAACAAGATAAACAGCAGTGAATGAACATAAAACACACAAGACACATTCTACCTGTGTAATTTGTGTGCAACACACGTCACCCAAACAATGCTAATGCAGAAGAACAGGAGCAAAAACAAATGGACTGGGGTCAGACACACTACATGGCTTGGCTTGCTTCCTCATAAGGCTACATCATTGTGTTTGGGTTGCAACCAGTTAATGTTTTCAGTATTGATGAAACGTTGAATTCATTTTTTGGAATAATTATTTGGTCATAAAAAAGGTAGACCAATGTAATCCTTGTCATGAAGAAACTGCATCCAGTTTAAAATGATATGAATCAAAGACAAATAATACATTTGGGACTTGAATATTTGGCGTTTTATAGTGAAAGCTTGTGGTGTGACTGGCAGTATTGGTTGATCCACCTCTTTGGTGCTCAGTATTTCAACTCTTGGATCAATTGTCATTTGAATTTTGTACAGACACACAGATGTGTTTCCTGGAGGATGAACAAACAATATAAACAGCTCATGCCTCAGTTTAGGTGTATAGTGGATGCTGTACATCGTTAGAAGGCTTTGATTCTTGTGATTCTACTCATGCAAACCATTTCAGATGAGATACAATCACACCAGCAAGGTACAATCAGCAAACAAACAAACCAACAAACTAGCATGTAAAAAGTTTTGCATACTCACTAATAAAGTGTCTGGATGTTTAATCTCATTTGAGCTGATAGGAGCTTCTATACCCGTCCTAGAGTCTATAACAGTCAGTGGGTAATTGTGTAGATAAGTGACCCACTCTCTAGTTTTTCTCCTCTCTCCTGAGCCACTTCCCTGCCAGCCTCTGGGTGATTGATGCGTCATGTAGCCAGTGAGATTTCAATTCCAGCACTATATAGTTTGTCAGTTTTTAATGCCCCAAACTTGGGTGAAGTGCCAAATGTAACTTCCTGGAGAAAGACAGTAGATTGTTGGCCCAAGCTGCCAATTCTCCCAAAAAATATTTCCCTCAAACACTGACTTTGTGTATTTCTGTTACAAAATTTCCATCTAATTCTATTTCGTACATTCTGAATAAAGTATATCATGTAATGCAAAATATTTCTATCATGTGTTTCTGGCCATGATGTGAAAAAATCAAATAACTTAGTCTGCTTAAATTGAGTTAATACAATTTTTCAAGTATCATACATAAAATGAATGCATCACCAATATGAATTGTACCCTTGCTGTCAGGACATAACGCACACTTTTTACAAATGTGTTTAAAAGTCTAACAGCCTAATGTGAGTTACATAGCAACAAATGTAATTTGTTCTGTCAGCGGCTGAAGATCTTTGGAAGTGTAGACAGCACTTAACTGTTGGTACATCAGCAGAGCTAATTAATTAGAAATGAATAAAACATGAGATTACCAAAAACTTTTTGTGTGTTAAACGATGGAAGCAAACCCCGTAAACAAAAGATACGTAACAGTCTGGAATTTGTTCAGATTTCAGTTTCAAAGAGCTTGCGACAGAAAAGGTTCTTGGGTTTGCTGAAAGCAGAATGCAGGGAGCCTTACTATGAAATCTGTTGATGGCAACATCATGCTGCGGGGAGGCTTGTAAGTGAATTGAGACAAATGTCGGTAAGGAAACCTGCTTTACACTGCCAAAGGCCTTTGATCGATACACCATTCAAACAGGACCGTGACCGCAAACACAGAGGAGATAATGACACTGGAACAACTTCAGAGCAGGAGCCGTGGCAAAGCCCTGCAGGGACACATGCCAAAGCTCCGATTTACTGAAAACCAGTTAAATTACCTGGACAAAGACATGCACAGATGATCCCAGTTTGACAGAGCCATAGCAAATATGTGGAGGATGCAGCGTGCTGAAGATATATAGATTCATCTGCTTAGTGAATTTGCAAATAAAGGCGCTTTTTGTGTTAGTTGCGATTGAATATATTTTTAAAAGCTTCTTACTTCTACTGTATGCAGTGCAGTGCATGTGTAATTTTACAGTGTGTTTTCTTGAAATTTAACCCTACATGTGGATGTGTGGCACTATTTAGTTGTACACAGAACTGCGTGTTATTGAGAGTAATTCTTGCTTCGCCTCAAAGCAACCTTATTATAAATGCTGTGAATTTGGTAAGTTGTGGTGGTGAGATTTTACATGCCACTAAAAGGAAGTACAGCCAGAGAATTACTTTAATGTAAGTAGTTATAATAGTGATGAAATGAAATGCAATTAAATTCATTGACTCAAGTACATGTACAAAAGTACAATTTTGAGGTACTTGTACTTAACTTGAATATTTTTGGTTACTTTAAACTTCCACTCAACTACCTTCTGGATGTAAATATTGTCCTTTTACTCCTCAACTTTTATTTGATAACTTTAGTTACTAGTCACTTTGTAGAGCCAAAGTAATGCATTTCTATTATTAGTTTTTTTGTTTTTTTGTTTTTTTTTTGTTTTTTTTTTGTTTTTTTTTTATCAGCAACTGGATTTAAAAACCTTCACTTGTGTTTTTTATACTTAGGTACATTTAACATCAAATACTTTAACACGATACCTTTACCTTTATTTCATTAGGAGTTTTGGATACCTTTTTACACGACTGATAATAAACTTATAAGTTAACATGCAAAGACAATGACAGTACTCTGGCTCCTATAGACCCATAAATGTGAAATAAATCAAACATAGGTTAACATAGCATATTAAGGTGCAATTTCGGTAAAAATAATAGGTGTTAAGCATGTAAAACACATGCCTCCTGCCTCCCATTAATCTGATGGTTTATTCCACCAGTGCAATAGACACAGAAGAAAACACATGTGATCATATCATATCATGTGATGCGTGAACAATCTATGAGATAAAGAGTACAGAGATGAGGTGGGAAAGCAGCTGAGGAACTGAGGAAGCTGGCAAGGTTGAGAGAGAAATCCTGACAACCGCCCACAGAAAAGAAACACGGCCACAAACTTCTCCAAGCGTCTTGGGTTCGCCTAACTGAGCTGGATATGATGTAATGGAGTTATTATAACTAAGGTTCTGGAACTTGACCTTGCCACCCCGCCTCGCTGATCCGTCACCCAGGCTCAGCCAGTCTAACCACCTGTGTCTCATCAACATAACCACACGCATTTCATCAGAACACCTGTGCCTCATCAACTCACCCACCTGCTTGCCCTGATTCAATCACCTGTGAAATTTATATAGGCAAGCCTAACCAGTTCTCTCCCGTTCGTCTCAGGTTCTTATAACCCTCTCCCCCAGACCCTCTCCTTCTCCACTATCCTCCCACAGAACCGCCAGCAGTCCAGCCTTTGACATCGATATCCAACGGTAAGAAGATCCTCCAGATCAGGAGCCCAGGCCATCCTAGCACAGGAACCACAGGGGGGATGATGAAGCCACGCCGACCGAGACGTGCGCCCATCCAGAGATGAAGTATCTGCTGCCGCTCCACCAGACTACAGAGCAGATTCTTTCCTCGGGGGTAAGACTCCTCAACTCATCCTCAGTTCGTAAAAGGTGTTTTTCTTCCTGTAGAATGAAGGGAATTCATCTTGCATTTCTTTTTGCAACCTTAAGTTGAACACTCATTAAACACTGACCTTGAAAACATTCGCCCCATACACTAGAATCACAGGAGCTGCTGTGTCTTGAACATGTAACTCTGTTAATCAACTCACAGAGGCAACAGCTGACAGCACTTTGTCAAGCCGCTTGGTGGCAGAGCAAAGGATGAATGCAGTTGCAATTGCATGCAGCTGTACAACCAAAAATAAGTTTAAAATGTTCTGAAAGAATGGCTGAAACATATCAATGGACAGTAAAGTGAGTGTAAAGCAGACGTGATTATATAAGCCGTCGGTGCTGTCCCAGGTGTGTGTTTGCCATAAGGAAGAGGAGGAGGAGGAGGAGGAGGACTGACAGCTGTGAGCCTGTCGGGTCAGGTCAACCAAATATGCATAAATGTTCTTTCTGAATCATGATGGTGATGAGGAAATGTTATTTGGATATTCTATATTGAATTATTTCCAGCCTGAAAATATCATAGTAAGACGGTGGTGGTGAGAGAGCTGAATCTGGTGATGTGTATTTTTTTTGTGAAATCTTGTGAGAATAAAGTTGTTGGTTTGCTAAATTAGATGCATTATTTTGCACTTATACCCTAAAACAGATAACGTAACAAGAATGTGGATTCTTAAGCTCCCTTTACACTTCAGCATTGCTACATTTTGTCATGATTTGGGTTTTTGGTTAAGTTGTTTCCTGTTTTATTTTTGTAAAATCATCCTCGTGTATCTCGTGTTTTATTTTCCTCTTCCTTTCTTGTGTTTCTTCTGCCCCTTTCTGATTGCCCTCTCAGTTTCACCTGTCTGTCATTAATTGTCCCTCCGTTGTGCAAGTCTGTGTCTTTCCCTCTGGCTTTGTCATTGCGTCTGTTTTTGTCCTCACGTCAGTCCTGCACTTCTTGTTTGTTCCCTAGTCCTGTTTTTCTCCTGGTGTCGTTTGTATATGCAAACACTCCTCAGTGTTACAAGTTTTTGTTCTCCCTTTACTTTCTGGTTTATTCACCAGCTATTTATTGCCCACATTTTTTTGGATATCTGTTTTGTAAATAATGCTCGCCTTTTGTTTCCAACCTGCCTGCATCACTGTGTCTGCATATGGGTCCTCACATTTTGCCAACCATAACACATCAATCAATGACCCTGGGGTCAGCACCTTTATTTTCTTTTGCATATAGAATATATCTAATTCATCACCATCACATTATGACTACTTGCTGCATCAGAGCATGGCTTCAATCTTCAGTTTCATATGCAAGAAGTCAATGCTCACACCTTCTGCTGCTTATTCTACATAATTCCTCACAACCCTACACTGCTGACTTGTCTCAACCTTAAGTCGATTCAGTGGTCCCTAAGTTCCTAATTTTCTTTGTCCATGTGCAGTAGTTTTCATTTTATAATATTCTCTTTGTGTAAGATGTGTATAGTAGAATAATCACATTTTCAACATGGCAATCCCTTTTCATACTTCATTTAGCTCATTTGTGGTAGAGGCTTACTAGAGGAGAATGTTTGACCGCAATGTGTTTGTAACCTCACTGACTCAGTACACAACTGTAAATATACTGTAGGTCCACAGTGGGCACCAGTGTCACCACACCCTCTTTGTCTTTCACACATCACTGCACTTCATGCAAATGAGAGCTGACCTCAGTGGGACAACAATGCAGCCACGTTGCAGCAAGCACAGGAGACAGTTTTCCCAATATCAAATGTTTTGCCTCTGAATCTTTATAAAGAGGGAGTTAGGAGGATGACCTTCGATGTAGAAAGCAGGAAATGTTCCCTATATGCCAATTTAAGTCCGGCAAGGAAGATAACGCCAGTAGAGGAAAATGGGTCCAAATTTTGTCATCTTGTGTGTATGAAGAAATTAAAACAAACATTAAAAAGCTGCACTGTGAAAAAGCCTTGATGCATCTGCAGTGCCGTGTGACTCAAGTACAGACCCTAGTGTCCTTCTGCAGATGGCTGTTATGAAAGCTGGTGAAGCCTCTGGCTACAGGAAGTCACAGGTGTGATGGAGGCAGACAGAGTCATAAACGACACACCACGCTGCCCAAACCGATTACCACTGATGGGAGTGTGCGTATACATACAAGACACACAGAAGGCAGGGGGTGGATGCATCAATATAAATCCTTTTATAGGCTATTTTTTGTTCATATGAATAATACATTTTGATTATACATCTTTATACAAATGACACTGTACTTTGTCTCCCCCTAATTACCATTTTTAAAAAGCAGACAAACATTTAATAATTGCTTTTGAGAACACCACAATATATCTGAGTTGTCTGATCACAAGTGAGCTGCTTTAAGCCAGTCATTAACATCTCACCACGTCTCAAGTGGCCACTTGTGATCGGATCTTACTTCCCTGTTCTATATGCACACAGACACCCTCATCCCTGAAAGAAGTGGATATTATGTGTTTTCACACAAAGAAAGAAATATATTTATTTATAAAAAAAATTCCGAAATGAACAAGGAGGCCTAAATAGTTAAGAGTGCGTCTTAGACAACGTTTCACAATGTTGATACATTTTTTTCCTAAGTCTCAAAATTGACCAGTTTTTTAAAGGGAGTCTGGGGAGTTTGTGTTTCGAGGTCTTTGAAGAGCTTCTTCCTTTGAACTCAGTCATAATATGTTGCTTATTTTTTTTATGTAAGTGAAGTGATATTTTTGATGGGTACTATAATAAAATCTCAGGTACTAATACTAGTACAGTTATAAATCCAATGCAAATGTGCTGAGAACACAAGCAAACCTCAGAAGTACCATTGCTTTTCGAATTGTGTTGCTAAATCGATGGTCCTAAAAAAAACGTGACCCTCTATGTGACATATGCTGCTGCAATTTAAAATCCAAGCATCATTTATATCAATGATATGTAAGCAAATAACACTTTATTTTACTGTTACTGTATGCAATAAGTTTGCAGGATGTTTCAAGGCAAAAGTGCTTCGGTCCCACTTTGCAAGTTTTAGTGACTCTTATTCTATTTTTAGTGTTGTCCTACAGTTGTTTCAGGTTTTACATAACTCTCACTTCTGCGAAAGTAGGCAAACATCTACTCACTCTCAGCCACGCAGTAAAGCCATATGGGACTTCAGCTCCCATTAGCCCAAGACAGCGTGAAACTAATCCACTGAAAGGCATCTTTCAGCCCTGGAAGTGGTTCCACTACAGTCTTTTAATAAGTTAACATAGCCCATACATTTAATTAGTGCAAATATTCATGAGAAGCCAAGCCTAATGAACTCTATCAAAAAACATTGAAAAAAACATTCAACTCTTTGTGGAAAAAATGTAAAGCCACATACTGTATCCATTACTGTGAGAAATATTATTGATCTTTGTTATGGAAGCCCATTTCCGCCAGTTAAAGACATAAAATTGATGAAAATTTTGCTTTGATGGACAAAAACTATATATATTCCCACTGTAAGTCATAATTTTGAGATAAAAAGATTAAATTCTGAGATAAAAAGTCAAATATTATTTACTTATTTCACAATTTTTGACTTTTACAATTACAAGTATTACAACTTTTAATATCTAAGTATCTAAGTAGTTTTATATCTCATACTTTCGATTTACTGTGCAAATTTTTTTCATTCATCAATTTTACTTTTTAATCTTTTTGTTCATCCTTCACTGGTCTGTGTTGTGCTTCTCACTTGATTATTCACTTGAATAGGTGTTATTATATCATCTATAAAAACAGTGAAACCTCTGCATTAAATATTACAGAGAAACCTCTGTGTCTGAGGACAGGCTGTGGCGACAGGAACACTCAAGTTAAGTGCAATGAAGAGTTTTTTTGAGGATCCTTTGGATGAACTGTGCAGGTGGGTGTATTTATAGAGGAAAATGTCAGACTCCAGGTATTCTTGACACCAGACCAGCAGTCTGTGCTCTTGACTGTGGCTATGGTCTGCTGCGCAGGTGGCATCACTGGGGCCACGCCGTGATTATGGGTGAATAATCTAGCTGACATATCTGCGAGGCGTGGGACCAAGCAAGATGGAGCCGATGTTTCTTAACTCTCAGAGGAGCTTCTGCTCTTTCCTGGAGAAGGAAAAATCCTGTGATGGCACTGAGAGGTCACCTGTATGAGCCATCAGTTACACACTTCAATCACACGTGCCTCACACTTTTCCAATATTCCCTGCACCCCGGGCATGCAGAGCACTTCTGTGTGGAATGCCTGATGTCAAAATGAGAAACCCTTTCTAGGTTTGTTATGAACATTATAGTCAAGGAAGGGTCAAGTAATGCATGTCAAGGACTTGTTATCCCTCCAGTGTTTGACTGAATAGGTCAAAGATTGTTTTCTCATGATAAGAAATTAATTAATCATGTGCTCGTCTTGATCTCAACCTACAAGAGCTGCCACGAATTGCTTCTGTACTATTAAATGAATTAATAAACGTTTAATTACTTTCTCGTTACACTGCTAAATTAACATTAGCCTACATTTATGTTACCTTAGCTGAAGCAGCCCGATAGATGGGAGTTTGTAAGCCTCTCATCTGCTAACCGTTAGCCCCTAAACAAACTAACGTGAAGTGTAACTTACCGATAGGCTACAGCTACAGCCGGCTACGGAAGCCGTTCGTGGCAGCTCTAGGTTGACATCAAGACGAACACATTATTAATTTATTCGTTATCACAAGAAAACAACCTTTGTTATATCAAGATAACGACATAATAAGTCGTTATCACAAGATAACAGTGTATAAAAAATGAGAAAAATCCATGGCCGTTCTCGGCTTCTGTAGAATAGTTCAACTACAGCCTCATTTTATCATTGTAGCAATCCACATGCTGACTGGACCAACTGGAGGATTTTGATTCACTTGTCACCTTTTCTTTTTGTTTAGTCCTCTATTGTTTTTCCTGTGTCCTGGATTGATTTGATCCTCTTTCACTTTCACTTAATCTCCTGCTTAGTTAAAATTTTGATTTAATGTGAACTATATCCACAAGGCATTTGTGGAAAGCTTTTTAAATTGCCATTTTTTGAAATTTGTTCATTTTGCACCATTCAAATGGGATAAAAAGAGTACACTAGACATCCAACAACAAAAATGTTAAACTATGACATCTTCTGGTAACACATATGCCGATACAGTGGACACTGAATCAAGGTAGAGAGAGAATAGAATACTACAGATTTTAGCCTGGAATAGGTATTCTTTCGTCATCTCTCAGTGGCTGGCAAATTTAAAAGGGTACTTTGACACTTTGGGAATTTTGCTTTCTTGCCAAGATGTTGGAGGAGAGGATCAAACTCGACTCTTGTATTTGTCCTTTAAACATAAACCCACATCCAGAAGGGCGAGGTTTTTAGCTTAACTTAGCATAAAGAGAGAAACAGTTATCAGACCTCAGTTCGAGGCTGCGTTTCAACACTTCTAAGTGTGAAAAAATTGGATGTTAAATAGATATTTTAAAGGAGCATATCCTGTTTGCAGTATTGTACATTAACAAAATGTATACCAGTGATTGGATGATCAATTTTTTGAGTCTTTGTTCTACAATCCCAAATGAGTTTTCAATGAGTTGGGAGTGAGACTTTTCTTATACGCAGCACCATTAAGATTGTCTTCTTCCAGACTGTCCCTTTTCAACACTGAGTAGCAAAATACTAGGTCTCCAATGGGCCCATGAAACATTCTGCTTCTCAGATGCATTATGCACATCATTTTTTTTCTTCCATATTCATATTTTATCATCTGGAAACCACACAGTTTTGGTTTTGAGTCACGTCTCATTAAAGATAGCTGCAAGTGTTGCATGCTTCTCGATAAATATCCCTACCAGCTTCTCATACTTGGCCTTGAACTATACATCTTCCAGCAGCAGAGCAGAGACAATATGAAGACAAATGGAGAGACAAGGGTTTTCATTCAAAGTTGCTCAGTATCATCTTACAGACTGCTTTGTCTCCTGCCAACCTGGCGTGGGTGTGGCCTGTTGTTGCCCCTGTGGAGGAAACGCAGCATCGCTCGCAAACCCGGCCGTCTCTGTCACCCCCATGAGCCATCTCTGCCTTTGCCCTTTCCTCTGTAGAGCCAAAAACAGGCACCAGCCACAGGTGGTCTCTGCGCTTTATTGGTTCTGACACACATCTCTTGCCTTAAGAGCTTAGAGAGACAATTAAAAATTCATTAGGACAATGAAACAAGAGCGGTTAAAAAAGAAATAGGACAGACAACAATACATAACCTTGCTGTGGCTCCAATCTATCGTCCACAAAGTCTCTTGCTGACGGCATCATTGTGTGTGTGTGTGTGCGTGTGTGTGTGTGCGTGTGGGCATGTGTGCCTCTGTGTGGTTGTGTTATGGTGTAACTATAGAGATACAGAGTCCGGCTAATCTAGAACACAAGCCTGCCCTGCTGTTACCCTGAAAATCACACCACGGAAGGACATTTATTTACGCACCACTTTGTTGTTTGGGGCCGATTCTGTGACTATTTCCACTTAATTTTTCTGCTCCTGGAAGCAGCTGGTATGGTCTCTTCAAGACATTTGACCACATTTCAATAATTCTGACTAACAAATGACCGTGGTGCCTGTTTTTCTTTCATTCACTTGCAAATGAGTCTTTCCGTCTTTAGCGCATTTATAACAAACTGAATTTGCTTCTCCCTTGTTGAACCTTTCCCACACTGCAAAACTACTTTGATGACGAAAACACACAGACAGATACTTCCATCACAAGCCATTACACCTGACATTACATTACGTGCAGTTTTACACATATTGTTACAACACTTCTTCTCCACAAAAGAGGGCTGTGGTAGCCTCTTCTGTTCCCCAAGTACATTCAGTCTGGAAAAGAGGCTTTCTAATGCCTCTGAAGTGGCAGTGTGAGTGTTTTACTGTGTTTGAGTACCTTGTTTTATCCCCTCCCCATAAAATTACAACATATCATATTGTCCCTGAAAAAGATATCCATACATCTTACCTTCAATCTTCTTGTCTTAAGTGCAGCTTCTGAAAATAATTGTAAACAATGTTATTGTGAGATTTTTGACTCGGAACCATCACTTAAATGAATTATTCAAGCCTTTTGTAGATGAGACACATTAAGATACAGTTTGCGTTGTTGATCAACATCAAAACTGAGTATACAGATCTATATATTAAAGGAGTGTAACATTAAATGTGTTTATAGTTTCACCTATGAAAATTATTTTCATTTTACTTCTTGCTGCAATAGGACTTCAGTTGGACTACGTTTGCTAAGGTTACAAACCTTAATTGGTTTATGATTATAAATATGCAGGAGACAGAATATCACCAGGGGAACCTTTTTTGCTGTAGCTATCATTGGTTGTAGCTTAGCTGGCAGTAGCTAGCTGGCTCAGTTAGCCACTAGCTGCATAGGTGGAGCAGGGGCTAGCTAGTTAGCATGCTAACTTCAATAGCTATCTCTAACACGGTACATAGGTGTCAACGTCTACACTGGTATTTATTCATTATTATTTTTATTTTTTTTCAGGGAATATTCTGGCAATATCTTACACTGAGCACCTTTTACATGTCATATTGAGAATGCAATTTAAAACAGGCTTTTAGCTTGACAAATAGAAAGATACATACAGTGTGTATCTGCAAAATAAATTCAAATCAAGTCTTCTACAGTGGCTGTGTATGAAAGCCTTTGAACAAAGCTGTCAGCCATTTCTGTGGTCCTCAAAGATGTAACACCGCACACATGAATTTTAATCTAATGTATGACGTGAGATTCATTTACGTATGAATGTCTGTGCTGGGAATACTTGGAATAATTCGTGATCTGTTGCATAAGTGACATATAATCTTATTGGTCACATAAATCGATAGAAGGAGCCGTGATTTTAATCGCTCACTTTCTGATAATCTCTTGCTTCTCATTCTTGGATTCTGTCGCATGAGCAGACAAGTGTCTCATTTATTTCATGGTGGGAACAGGAGGTTGGAGTACTCTCTTCTCATGTCGCTGCTGACATTAGCCATCAGCCCCCTCACCCCTTCCATTTTCATCTCACTCTATAATGTCTTGTAAAAATTGCAAGATCACTTTCCAACAGGGCAGTTTTAGAATACAGAAACTATCCTCCTCACTGCAAACATACACACACTCCTCAAATTACAATTTGGGTCACTAGGTTTGAAGATGCTGTCTACTGTGTCTTTAGGCTTTTAAGCTGTGCTATTTTAGACGTTTGAGCGTAGAGGAGACGAGACAGAACACTGGACCTCACTCTGCTTTCTTACCTGCACACTATCAAAGATTTCCTCACGCTGGGTGTCCAGATGTCCTGTGGCGTTACAGTAGCTCCTTCCCCACATTACATAACACGACAAATTTGATCCCAGTGGGATCTAGCCAGTAATACTCTGGAGTGAACTGAGGAATGCTGAGGTGGTTTCCCAGCAGCTTGTGTAACTGCTGAGGTTGTGAATATTACAGCAGCGCGCTGTCACATTGAAAACCATCAAACTCACAAATGAAATGTTCCCAAACACATTATTTATTACCAAATCTGATGAAATCACCAGAGATGAATTATGCACGACACAGCTCTGTACAGTGATTCAACATCAGCACAATAATAATCACATTTTCTTACACAGAACCAACGATTATGAGGATGCTGTAGATTTCAAACTTGTGACTGTGACAAATTTTAAACTAGAAAAATAAGATGCAAAATGTTCATTCAGTGAAGTTTGCACATGACATGTTAACACATTAGCTTTCTGTTCTTTTTGTTGACCACTAAATTCCCTGATGTTATGTGTGATGTTATTGGGTCAACTTGCAGTTCATCACAGCACCCTTGATACTAAAAAAAAGTTTCCATGAACATGCACTGGATTGTCATTCACTTAGCTTAAAATATATAGTTAGATAATTTTGGATATACACTGATTCACATTCTTGGTGAGTGTAAGATGAGAAGATTGATACCGCTTTCATGATTTTGTGGTACACATAAAGCGAGATGCTTAGCCTAAGCAAGAAGAATGAAATTGGGGGGAACTGCTAGTCTGGCTCTGTCCAAATTTAACAAAATCCACCTAAAGGGGGGTACACACGTAACGATAATCGGGCTGATTTAGCTCCGATTTTACCCCTTCCTGACCACGGAAGATTATCTTCTGTCTTATAAGATTTGCTCAGAAACGGGTTGCAGTCCACAATCGTAAATGTTAAACTTGTATATTTACGACGAAAAATCTTCATGTATGTGGTGAAAGCCGACGACTCCAGAGTCACTACCACGTGAAATGTGACGTGAAACGCAACGTAGCACACCACACACAGTACAATAAAGCTGATTTTTTAATCTTCATGTGTGGGGGATAAAAAAAATCTCTTGAGATTTATAAAATCCTTATGTGTGTACCCCCCTTAACAGCATAAATACTCCCAATATGCCCAACACACCTAGGGAACTCCCTTCTTTCGTTGCCCTCTTCCAGTTTCCTCCGGAACACGATTCCACTGTATTTGTCCTGATTTATGACAGAGTCACACACCTTTTTTCCCCAACATGAATCTGGACACTCTACCCCATGGTGTGACCATGTGAAACAGATGGGTAGGGCTGAGCGGGGAAAAAAAACCCAGACTGGCTTTGTTTATGAAATCTTCCTCAATCCTCATTTTGATGCCTCAATGCTGACAAGTATACTCAGCAGCATCCCTAAAGCTCAGTGATCAACACGTGGTATATTGTTTGTTTAATCCATACAAAAGCCAATAAAAGTGTAAAAGACAAAAAGGAAGTAACTGCAGTACACTCTAAAGATTGTATGAATTATGAGTATGAGTGAACTTTATTTGGAAGTTTCCAGTCTTTATGCCAATCTGTGTTAAGCTAAGCAAAGCTAAATGTCTCCTGGCTGCAGTGTCATATAGCCAGTATTTACAGATGTGACTGTGGTATTGATCTTTTCATCTGACTCTCAGAAAGAGAGTAAATTAATATATTTTCCAAAAATGTTGAACTGACTGGGCACTTAATGGTACACAGGACATGATGTTTTGATTGGATGTTGTATATATAATAATGTATCATAAAAAAAAAAAAAAAAAAAAAAATCTGAAATCAAGTTAGTGCAGTTCATGGCAGAAAAACAAAGTTTTCCCTTTGCTGGAGAATTTTGTTGCCAAATGTTTTTGACAGAATCATATGAAATGCTCTTCAGTCTCATTTATATACTATATATAATAATATTGTCAAATTGTACAATACAGACTTCCAAACTATACACAAGACTCGTAGCTGACACACTGATGATATCATTTTATGTTACAAATACATTATACCCTGAAAATAGGCCGGCACAGTAGGAGGGTCTGCTATAATCATAAATCTCTGTGGTTGGCATCCCATTCATTTAGTCTACACTGATTTAATGAATATACAGATCATTCTTTCATTCACATTTTTTTAGACAAAAATAACAAATATTATAAAACTAAAAATAAAACTGGTACAAAATGATCATTGTCCAACACATAGCACAATGCAAATGACTATTTTGTAACTAATAAAGTGCGTTTCTTGAGGCAGATTATTAATACAATAGACTGAAACAAGATGCTAAAAAATAAATATATTTAACACCACAGAATCAAATGCATTCTGTAACTCTTCCATTTACCGAAACTTTTGCCTAAAGAGGCTCTAGTAAAGGTTTCTAAATACAGAAAGAACTGACATGGAGAAAATGATTTATGTGCGGTTATTGTGATTGTCAGTGCAGTTCCTGGATATAGAGCAGGTTTGATTCCTGAAGTCATTGAAAGTCTCATAAAAGTAATCTGATGTAGGCAAGAGGTTGGACAGTAGAGTGCGTTGAGACAAGGAGACCAGAGGAGAGGATGTGGATTGTTGTGGCAGTAGCACGCCACTTTCCCTCAAAACCTTCATGTGTGTTTTTTTCCAAACCTGAAAACTGTTTTATCATGCAATGCATAGATTTAGGTCTGTTTATCCAAAGACAAATCTTAAAAAATTATAAGTTTGACCTCCATTTGCAGTTCTCAGACACGAAGAATTGCAATGCTGTCATGATTGAAGGACTTGTTTTAATTCTACACGGGGGTTACAACTGAACGAAAGGAATAGTTTGAAAGTTTGGGTTAATGTCTTTTGTGTTGAGTGATACCACTCTCACAGAGCTACTGTATGAATATGTAGCCAAGAAGCAGTGAGCTCAGCTTAGCATAAAGACAGGAAACGGGCAGTCCGTCTCCTAGAAATTGCATTTGCAAGCGCAAATACATTTTGTGATAAACATAATAAATGTGATAAACAGAAAGCATAATTCTGTCAGCACTGATTTGAGACATAGGGTATTTTTAATTAATATTTAACTGAAGTCACAGTCTTTCTCTGACTGTGATGGTATCATTTGTAAAGCATGGCAATAATTCGAAGGTAACTCCAAAAACACAGGGGGGCAACATATCAGCGGAGTAAACAACACCTGGTGCTCTTTGCTAGCTATCTTTGGCTGTAGCTAGCATGGTAAGCTAATTAGCTCATTCCAGCAGCCCTAGAGTTTGTCTGGACTTTGGCTTGCAGGAGGAGTCCCTGCAGTCGACTGGACCCAGCTCAACTGGAAGATGTGTAAGGCAGAACGAGAGAGGCGACAGGGCGTCGGACATCAGCAGAAAATGGTCTGTGGCCGGAATATTCACACCTTACTCTTATTGACAAACCAGACGATGTTGGTAGATTTTATTTAGTTTTAGTTTGAATGAAGTGATTTTTGCAATTAGCTGAAGCAGAAAGAAACAGCTAGCTCAGCCCTGTCCAAACCTCTCATGCTCACACAACACACCATGTTGTTTTACAATTTTTTTTTTTTTTGCATTTTAGATTTTTGTTTCCTTTGGTCAAAGCCAGGCTAGCTGTTTTCCCCTGTTTCCCATCTTAATGCTAAGCTAAGCTGGCACCTTTACTATACAGACATGGCATCTATCATCTTGGCAAGGAAATAATATACATATTTCCCAAAACTGTCAAACTGTTCCTAAAACAAACTGGAAAAGTAGCCACAAAGTATCACTTGTTGTGGTTAAATTCACATATTCCTCAGGTCTTCTCGCCATGTGGGGGTGACTGGTCTCGCTGAAAAAGCAGGGTCACACCCTTCCTGAAGCGGTGGTCCCTGACACTGTAGATAATTACATTACAGCAACTGTTTCCGGTCAGGATCCAGAAGGCAAAAAAGGAAAAGTTACACCAGGTGTATCCCACCACGTTACCCAGCACAAACACAGCGATGGGGGAGAATGATGCTGTGAAGGCGAATGTTAGTATGCCAATTGTCTTGGCAGCTTTGATGTCTGAAAAGGAGGGCCTGTGAGGGCACCCTCCCGCTCCTCCTCCTCCCCCTGTGTCACTCAGACTCCCTTCAGAGAGCAGCTTGCGTTTTCGGGAGTACCGTCGGATGCTTGTGAAAGACACAATGTTAACTGCTAACGTGCCACCGAGCAGTGTGAAGTCAAATGCCGGGAATAGCAGCAAAATGTTGGCATCAGGTGGCAGCTGGCCTCCAAACATCAGCGGGGTGTAGTTACACATACGACTGCACTCATTGTACTCCAAGGTGAAGTTGCTGCTGAAGATGAGGGGCGCAAGAGCCAGCAGGAAGCTGGCAGCCCAGGAGAGCAGGATGAGGAGCAGAGTTCGTCTCCGGGTCACCAAAGCGTCCTTGTGGAGGGGCCGTAAGATTGCAACACTTCGCTCCAGTGTCATGAGGAAGATGGTGCTAATGGAGACAAAGGTGCATCCAGCGAACACTGGGCCAATCAGCATGCAGGGCTGCCAAGGGCTCACTATACCCCCAAGAGAGGAGGAGGTGGCCGGGGAAGTAGAACTAACCTGGTACCAAATGGGGGGAGTGGTGGTCACCATCAGAGAGATCTCAGTGTAGACAGAGAAAGGGACGACGAGGACGCCGACCATCATGTCCGCTATGGCCAGAGACACTGTCAGAGAGAGACAAGAAGAAGAAGAAGGCTAAGGGGATGCATGGAATTAAATTGTGTGACACGTGAAATTATGATCATATCTGGTTAGTGAAAAGATTTCAGTTGTTAGTTACTGTAAATAAATGATCAAGACCTTCTTAGAGCCTTGTAAACAGAGCTTTGGAGGTCTTTGGTGTTAGCCGGTTGATAAATTATTATTATTACTTCACAACGATGATTCTATTTTGCCCTTAATTCTTTTTCAGTAGGCTTATTGCATCTTGCTGGAGGGAACTTTACCTATGGATTCTCATGCGATCGACGCTGATTACACTTAGATACATTTAATAACTTTCTGAAATGTAGAACTTTCCAACCATGTAGTGTTAAGATGGTAAGCAACATTTACCTTTCAGGTATCCCTGTGGTGTTCGAGACTGTCTTGTTTGCACAAACACAGTGAGGGTGACCACATTTCCAACCACAATGGCAAATGCCAGGCTGACCATGAACACCACAGCCAAGGTGCGGTTGAGAAATCCACAGCAGCAGATGGTACAGAGAGGGGCCAGCGACTGGCCTGAACCGAGTGCTGCTTGAGCAGCTGCAGTCAGATTGAACAGATAGTCTGCAGTCGGCAGCAGAACTGCTGTGCTCCCGGGAATGCTGATGTTGGGAGGTAGAGCAGTCATGGCCCAGGATGAAAGACTTCACCTCGTGTGATGTGTCGGTGAAAGGGCCACTCAGGAAACCATGTCCTGGACTGGGAAACTATCCTGGTGAAAGATAAAATATATATATCGTGGTAATTAGATAATCTGTCCAAATAAAAACCTAGCCTTGTAAAAAGCAGCACAAAGTCATTCATATTTATGTTAGACTCAGTCTTTCTCTCACTTAATAAATCAACACTCTCTCTTCAACCACACAGGCAAAACATCAGCCTTGACTAGAAACCACACTAATGATACAACACCTTGTAAAACCCACTGGACTGGTTTTAAAAGGGCTGAATAGTACTAATCTTTTTAATGAACCCTCAACCAGTTAGGTAATCATAGCTGAAAGAAACAAACCTTCCAACATCATCAATCAAATATGAGTTGAAATAATAATACTGTCCTGTCACAGAAAATCATGCTCACTCCCTACTTCCTTATGATCTAACCCTAAGTGCAGACATTTCAATTTAATAACATTTTGACATGCCCTCTAGTTTTTGTTTCAGCTGCAAATGTCAGCATCTAGGGTACTTATTCATAAAAGTCAAAGTACTATCTATTTCTAGTCAGGCTGAATAGTTTTTAGTTTGGGGCTTTTAGCCAGCAGACCATGTTCCTTTAAGTGAGTCATTCATTTGGAGTCACCAGTTTATAAATTCCTTGTTTTTCACTAGAATAGTAAACTGTATCATCTGCACTACTATGATCAGTTTATTCCATTTTGAAAGTCACCTAAATGTCCTGCTGCTTAGGAGTGCCGCAGGACTGAGCCTTAAAACCCAAGAGACAAGCAAACATTTTTGCACCTCCTGGTCAAAATCAATGTTTTTTGCTTCTTTTTTTTTTAAATGGGTTTTCCTAAACTAAGGTCTATGGTTAACAAAAGCCAAGGAGAGTTTCATGTTTTGTTCTACAGCATAAAACACATCAGTAGATACCCCACTATTCTAAAGTAAACATGTCTTTCAAAAGGCGGTCGCTAACAAATGGTTAAAAGTGACTACAGAAATTCATAAACTCACTGTCAGTGTTTATAAGCTTGTTGCAAACTGTTCTCACTCACTTTAAAATAAAGTGTGGATAGTGTAGTATAAAAGAAAGCCAGTGGTGGTGACGTTTAAGTCATGCAGACACATTGAACTGTAGCTAGTTTCCAGCCAAACGTTAGCTTATTATTTCTGGTGATTGCGTTTACACTTCAAATATAATAGAAGTGGAGTTCTTTTGTGAAGATTATCTTGCTGAACAAAACTTTTAAGTAGCCTATCATAAACTATTTTGCCTAATTTTCTGCATTAATCCAAAATTCAAGGGAAAAATCCCAAAGGTCATTTGTTGAGGGAGCCAGGTTGATGCTGACTTCCGGGATAGCCAAAAATATGTGATCCCTGCAGCGCTCAATCCAATATGTTGCTAAATGTTGTTTTTACAGCTGTCCAAAAATACCTTTCATTTATTGGTTTACTGTAATGTGTATTGTATCAAGCCAAGCACAGGGTCCAATAATGTATAGAGGGTGTAGAGAGCTAAAACTATGTGTCCACATAAAGTTATTTAAATGCGTGTCTTGTTTTAAGCTGGTGAGGTGGTTTGCTTAGGGTGCAGTGTACACTACACATGTTTTATATGAAAGGCTGAATTTTATTAGATTTCACAAGAAAAAAACCTATGTATGAATGGTAAGTCTTTTATCCAGGATTTCCAAACAGAGTACGGACAGGGTGTTTTTTTTTTTCACTTGTGTGCTCTGGTTACATGCTGTTCTTGTACCCTGACACTGTTGGAAGCACCTCGATGCTGTCAGTGCCCATGCAGAAACTCAAAGTTCAGTACCAAATGTCTTTCTCAGCTGACAACTAAATACACGGGTCCCTCAATCATTTATGCTGTTCACTGGGCTGGAGAGCAGGAAGGTACAAACATCGGAGAAAACAAAGGGTAACAGGAATGGACATATTCAGACCAGGGCAAAACCAAACCAAAATCCTGTGCTCTCATTCTGGCTTCAGGTTCAGAAACATAGTCGACTTGAAATCCTGTAACTGTTATCAGCAGTGAATTAGCCTCAGAATAATGAGGCTTCCTTCAGATGTGGAATAAAACACTTGTGAGCAGCATACGTTCAGGCTTTCATGAAGTGAGTTATGTAAAATGCAAATGAAAAGATCACAAAGCTTGTCTGCCCTCACAACTTGTTAACAGATGCTTGACTGCTTTGAATTTTCGCGACAGAAAGCCAAATCATATTCTGTGCTAATGAAACACATGTCAATATAATAAGATACATGTATGAACTTTGCTTCTCTAATATGCAGTGCTGTAACAGCACTGACAGTTTAATTTGAAGCAAAGAGTTGGATTCTTTATATTTATTATCATTTATTTATTTTGCACATTATTTAATTCCTGCCTTTAAGGGTCTCACTATCAAACAAATAATTTTACATTCTTGATGTCTATGATATGCGAACTGACATAATAAATTATTTCAAGTGATCTTCAGAAGGCAGTAAAATGTGTGTCTGTCTGTCTCTCTCTCTGCGTGTTTAAGCTTGTGCTGCTGCAGCCTTTATGTTTGTCTGATGGCATTAAATTCAGATTTCAGTTGCGTTCAAGGTCCAACCTTGAAACATTCACTTCATAAGTCCTACATTATTCAGTCCTACACATTCATATATGAAACTTACAGTACATGTTACATTTCCATCAGATTATGATCAAATGGTGAATGTGTGAAAGAGGCTAAACACAACATAACGTATTATTAAAACCCTCCAAGTGAAGATTTACAGATATATCTTTGGTGGCAACTGTGGCCTGTGGCTTTCAGCAAAAGATTTTTTTAAAAATGAAGAAATTGAAACAAGACACTGGCCATGATATTCAATCTTACCTCATCAGTTAGCACTATATTCACCTTCTCAATGCCATTGTTTTTAAATACCCCAGTATCTGGTCAATGATATTTTTGCTGCATTCTGATAAGATGATGAAAAACAACTTCACAATAATGACATAAGAATGACATTGATACTGAAGGTATAAGTTTGGTCCTAATGCTTATCTAATGAATTATTTACATTTGTTATGATTAGCATTTGGTGTCTTATTCGTTATCTCCTGAAAATGTTCACATAGCCCCAGACCTTTTAAGTTAATGTGCCATCCTGTCCCACAAAAAAGTTTATTCTGTATAATGGAGCTTCTCATTCAAACAATCACTCATATGAATGCCCAAAATTTGTTTCTACTCAAACAACTTAAGTGGCTTTTATTTATTTTTTTTTAAATGTAGTGTTAGCAGAGACAGGGAACTTTTTTACGCGGAGCCATGGGGTCCCTGTAGACAAAATGTGCATGAGGTGTATGTATGTGTACGTATGTATATGATGACCCCGTATTTCTGTGCCAAACTCGCCCTCTTTTATCAATCAAATGTCTTTGAAACGAGCACACAGCATGGATCCCAGCTGGCTGTGTTTGTGCCTCAGGTGACAATATAGCTCTCTGATTGATACTACTATTTGTAGCCTCCATACTGTTCTACACCGTTTGCTTCTTGTTAACTTAGTCATCGGAGACAACAGCATAAAATGAAGTGTCTCTCTGCAATAATCTCTGCCTTGTTGTCCAGTAGCCAGTTGTGGCTCAGCTGAGGCTCCTTAGGATTTAAGCTGGTAGCGGTTTATATGGAGGGAGGGGGGTGGGTTCTAATATTGCTTCCTCCCTGAAAATGTAAAAGTGACTTTGTTTCTATTTGCACTCACTGTGTGGGGAAAACAATGTTGTATATGATGTGTGTGTGTGTGTGTGTGTGTGTGTGTGTGTGTGTGTGTGTGTGTGTGTGTGTGTGTGTGTGTCTATATATATATATATATATATATATATATATATATATATATAGTACATTCTTCAATAAAAAAATTGGTCACAAAAAAAGGATTTAAGCATTCAGCTTTATAGGATTTTAGTTTTTGCTGCCTCAACTTAACCATATGCTGCAGGTGCTCTGCAAACATTGTTCAAACAGTTCACATTAATTATCACATTATCACATAAAACTCAGCAATGATACGATGTAATTTTTCAAAAGTGACCAAGGCCAAGATTGAAAAGGTATTTCTGATAGTTGACACTGTGAAAGACAAGCTCAGACAATTTGGATTTCTGGGAGGGAAAGGTGAGATATTTTGACATCAATCAGTTTTTCCTTTGTTAATATTATCTATGAATCATTCAACTATTTAAGCCCACCTCTATTCTAGTCTATTTTCTCCTTGTTTCTGTGGTTGGATATTTGACCTTCACTTGATGATGTATGTGCGGAGTTAAGTCAGAGACACTGTTTTTAACATTAACCTTGTGAAATTCAAGTATTCTCTGTGTTTGCTGAAAATCAAATTTTGATGACACAGGTCTAAGAGCATGATTTGTGACATCACAAATAGATTAGAAGCCAATCCTGGTCCAGTATTCAGCTTATTTTGCATTCCGGAGGTTATAATGATGCAGTAGGAGAAGATGTCATTTTTAAGGATTTTAACAAGATAATGCTATTTTTTGTGTGGAAAAAACAAATCCAAGTACAGTGTTGTATACATCTTTAAAATGTCTGGAGAGGATCTATGAGTTACTTGAAACAAACATCTAAATTATACACATTCACCACTCCTGGCTTGTAAAATGAAATGCATTTTCAACAGCTTCAGGTAATTATTTCCATGTCATAAGTGAGCAATTTCTTTACTGTTAGTTAGAAAATGTATTTTTGGGAGGATAGAGGAAACTTATTAAGGGGCTTTTAAGCTTTACCTTGAGTGAAGATGACAGGCGGAAGTATACCCTGTGGCAAGACCTCAGGCGTAGTGAGACAAGCAGCTGACAGCAACGGCAGCACATATACGTGTACACACACAGTAGGCAACGGGTAAAATGAAACACTACTCAGTACAAGTTGCTCACCATCTATATGTTTTTAAAGAATTGTGTTGCAAAAGTCTTAAGATCTACCTTAAGATGCCAGTCTGTCTTCATGTTTCAGCAGTATGAATCAGGTCCCAGTTATAAATGGTAGATCAGAGGTTACTAATGTTTGACACTGTTGCCACTGAGACAAAACGGAAACAACTGAGCCCTCTCAACATCCCACTTCACCACACCATCGAATACATATTACACACACTGATTATTATAATTATAAACAATAATAACTGAACTGTCTTCCTCCTTTTTATTTTCATCCTTTGTCTCACTTTGATTTGAGACACAATCATGCATCAATTTGGGGAAAATGTTTCCCATAATGCTCTGGGAGTTCTAAACAGGAAGTCTAGTGTTGCCTTGGAGCTAGCAAGTTACCTGAGGGCTACAATACAAACGAAAAAAAGGGCTTTTTAACCCTTATTTTGGGGCATAGTCACTTAACTTTTTAAGTGGTTAATGTCAGATTTGACTGGCGATTTTGTACATGCAGATTGTAAGTCTAGGTGACCATTAAGTTAATTTCTAAACGTCTCCATTCAGATGGGGGCCCTGTTAACTCGAAATAACTCGCTGGGGGCGCAGCCAAGACGGTTGCCGAGTGGTAAGATTGCAAATTGAGATCCGTCTTTTTATCCTACTTGAGTCGCCTGTGCTTGACAATTATTGACAGAAATGTCACACTATAATGTTACATTACAAATTGTATTAATACGGTGACGGATTTTGAACTACTGATCCCTTGGGCACAGATGCATAAGGAGGGAAAAAATGTTTTTTTTTCTTCGCAGCCGCTTAGTTCGCCTATGCCTCGTTTGTGTTTACATATTGGCACGATTAAATGTATGCCGAATTAGCTATAAACAGTTCATATTTGTTATGTTCTTATGCACGTGCACACAGCTATCAATGAAATACTTGAAACTGATGAAAACTTTCAAACGTGATGATTCTCGGGCATGATCTGGAGTGATGAGGAGCGTCTTTTGTCTGGGATTTCTAAGTGGATTAATGGACATTTCTTCAAGATGGGAGTCGAAGATAATGGCATCTTCTGAAAGAGTAAGTCATATTCAATCTAAAGATATATGTGTATTTTGTCTGTGTAACTGTATTGTATAGTATGGCTCAGAGTAGCAGCATGACTTCTGACGTGAACTGCTGAAACCCTCTGCGGTACACACTTGGTTTAGTAACCATTTTTTTCGTTTCCGTTGTTTAATTTCTCACTATACATAACTTAATATAAATGTATTAATTTGTGACGCTATCATCGTATTCTGGCCCACGCTGTTAATAACTTGAACCTGTGATATGGATTGATAACAGGTGAAGAGGGTGCAGTTGATTAGCTCATCATCACTGTTGAGGAGACACATACTTGAACTGAAATGAGACACCAAATAACCAGGTAGGATTCTGGTTTGTGTGTCAAGAGACGAAATGTGACAAAGATAGGAGATGTCACACTGATGGATTCTCACTGGCTGACTATATTAGCTACTTTAATTGAGGCAGGTTGTCAAATAGCCGATTGCAGAGTGTGTTGAAGAGACTGAATCCAACTAAAAGTAAGCAAAAGGTAGACTTTACTTTGTTCAAGATTTTGTCTTGTAAGCCTAACTTCCTAATTTAATACCTGACATGTTAAATGCCCCCATTACCCCGTATACACTTCTAAAAATGCTATTGGGATATGGGTGAAAAAACCAAAGGAAATGTGTCGCATTATTTTTGGAGACTAAAATTATTCAAAAAACACAAAATGAAAATTCAGATATGTCACTGAATAAACAATCAAGTCAAACACTAAAATATCCCAATACCCCTAACTAATTATGAGTAGTGTAGTTTCAGGTTAACCATTTACTTTTAAGCATTGTTAAAGTGTATTTTTGTGGAGCATATTTGGACGTATTGGACATGTTTGGATTATTTGCAAATTTGATTAGCTTGCATTTGTTGTGTGGTTCATAAATATGTCAGTATCAAAAATCCATTGCAGTCCATCTAAATGTTATCAACTTAAATACATTAACAAGACCACAAGTCTACAAAAACATCTGCCAACCCATCAAGTAGATTCAAGATACATCACAGAATAAGTGAAACTCAGAGGATTATTTAAGTCATTAGAAGTAATCCTCAAGGGACATTGAGTATCTGTAGCAGATTTCATGACAATCCATCCAACAAATGTCAAAATATTTGAACCACAAATGTCAACTTCATGGGGGCACTAGAGGAAAAGTTGAGCTAACTCCATTTGGAGTTATCCACTTTGGATCAAGGATATTTGTACAGATTTTCATGGCAATATATCCAGTAGTTGTAAAATATTTTTGATAACAGCTTAAACATGCGTGTATTAACAATGTTTGATTTCATGTGCACAAGTAAACCCTTACAATGAATGGGACCCCTCTATAGTCTCTGGAGACCGTTGTGCTGGAATAGCTGCGTTTAGGCTTCAGCTTGTTGTTCATGCATGCAGTGAATTTCCTTTGACAGGGCTGTGTCCCTGATTGACAGGTCAGGCATATGTAGGAAGACCATGGGGGCTTGGTCAGGGCTCTCAGGCCAGGTCGCCCGATGCACAGAGGGGTCATGTGCAGTAATAATGGACAGGCTGGCTCAGAGCCGCCTGAGGCCGACTGCCACAGCACATGAGGAGAAAGACGACTTTCTCTTCACATCTTGGCCTGTCATCCTGTCTGTATTTGTTTTCCTTGTGTGTGTCAGATAAGTGCACAAGCAACACATTCATAGGCACACAAACACAGATACAAACACGTAAGCAGTGTTACTTTTTGCTGTTTGCTGTTGTTTCATCTTTGCCTGTGTCGTCTTGCTGGGTATATTTGTTTAAGTTTTTCTTTAAAGTTTTCTCTGGAAGCATTTATTTTTGCAGCTGCATTCAGTCACTGTAATTGTACTCTTGATTGTAACTTCACTTGATAATTCTAACATTTAAAATTGTTTCCAGTTAAAATAATTCAGACTTCAGGAGTGCTGTTGGCTGTTATATTTAACATTATATAAGTAATAATAAGTAATAAAATGCTTTACTCTTAATATTTCAGTAATATGTAACTGCAGTTATGTCACGTAATGCATTATGATCTGCATTACCAACCGAAGTGAACCGCTATTCCTTTTTCTTTAAAGAGCCCATTGACAGCACAGGACCATATTAATACAGGCTATACGTGTGTTTGATAAAGCCAAGTCTATCAGTTCTTTGTCTCTGTGTGGCTGAACAGAGACTAATTATGGCTCATTTCAGCTGCACAGAGACTAATGATGAAGCCTAATCCTCCGAACGCACTTCAATTTACGTTCTTGAATCATATATGCCCATGTGTCCCTTGTTCTGTGGACTATGATAAAAATGCATAGAAAAAGATATTTTTGTCTTGTCATGTCATTACAAGCTGTATAATAGAAGGAATAAGTCTATTGTGTTTCATACGACTTAGTCTACATTAAAAATGTTTATTCTTATCTCATTATATATCAGAATTTGATCTTTTGTCCGCCCGCTTGTCCTTGTGTCCAAGGCCATTAGTTTATGTAAAAAGATCAAGGCTATATAATTGTTCTATGTAGGTTTTTTGGGCATTTTGTTGAAATAAACTAAAAAGTAGTGTTATAAGTGATTTAGTACGCTACATAGACAATAATATTATAATGTAATATATTTATTTTAAAGGAAGGTTACCAGTAATATGAAATCCATTGACAGTGGTGTTGCACTACTTATATTTACCACTATGTCAAATTCATCTTCCCAGAACAAGCCATATTTTGATTTCTTCAGCAACAACGAAGTAAATTTGTAAAATAATAATAGTTCATTCATTTCAATATCAAGACTGATACTTCATAGCTCCTTTGTTACCTAGTGTAGTCACATTGCTATTAAGTTATGCTTGAATACTAAATTGTTAACTCCCTTCTTTCATAACTTTTATTCTTCTTCCCTTGTATTGACTGTAATGTACCTAATAAGTATCATATTAATGGCCCTGTCTACACTAAATAATTACTACACAGTACTTTGATCTAAAGTGTCACCACATTCAACAGATTACCTTGAATTCACTGCTGAAACTTAATGTGTGTGTATGTGTCTCTGAATGTGTGTGCATGTGTGTTTGTCTCCATTTCGTCAGTGAGTCCCAGTACAAATCTCTCACCGCTGATAGACGTCACACCCACCACTCTTTACTCAGTCGACAGCCATTGCATGCCTGAATGACCAGACACCAAGCAAACAGAAGTCCACCTGATATTCTCAATAAATGTTTTAAACTGATTTCTGGCTTGAAAATGAACATTCTGGGGGTCCATCTGAGATTTAAATGAATTTTGACGCGAGTGATCTTCTTTTAAACTACGTTCAAGAGGAAATATTTGCTCCAAACTATGATTTGAACTTTGGTTAAACAAATATTATCAACAGAGGACTTAAGCTTAACTATACTGACACTGTTAAGAAATATTTTGCTATTCTGAGTTAATAAAACACTTCATGGTGATCAGGTATTCTCTCAAATGTCATCCCACTGAACAGTCCTCCTTTGTGCATCAAAATGCAGAGCAGCAATAACTGCTGTGTGAGGTACAAATATAAATCCAACATGACAAAATGGGAAAGTGTGTTAATGTGTGTCAATGCATGTGTGCATCAAATGACGAATTAAGAAAAAAAAAGGTTTCCACTCATTAACTAATGTCATTCTGTTATTTAAACTGACATTTCCAGGAATTCATTTGGCATATAAACAGAAAGCCTTGCTCGTTTTCAGTCTCTTAATTGAAATATTATGATGACCAACAGTGCTTTGCAGTAAGTTGTAATTAAATTTGTTTAATAGACCCAGGAAAAAAAAAATCTGTCCGCTTAAAGCAATGACGTTGAAACCATTGACTCCAAAGATGTGCAGTACTTGTCAGTCTTATACAGTCACATATTGCAAATTAATATAATTCAAGAGCAAAAACAGTTAAGCATTCTCCACAAACAAATTATTTATATGCAGATGCATGTGTGAGTGCAGCCTGAGACATGTCCATATTCAATCAATGCACAAACAGAAGTTTGGATTTCTTTTTTAAAAAAATGTCAAAGTGTAGAAAAGGTTAATCTCTTAATGTAGTATTTACATCTGTCATATGAAAAAAATTAAAAAACAAAATAAAAAACAGAAAATCTTACCAGCATTTCCAGATACGGACCATATAGCGGTTGTGCAGACAGAGGTTGATAACAAGAACACATTCCAGTTTTAAAGTGCTGACTTTGAGGGAGTAAAATCCAGCTAAAAATCCTCCAGTGAAGGAGAAAGTGGAGCTGTAGTCCTCTCATCATTCATTCTGCTGAGAAGCACACATTAAGCACAAAGCCTCTCACACACTCCAGCTCTCTGTCCCTATGATTCAGCCTCCTCAGCCTCTCGCTCGCTCTGTGCTGTGCTCAGCCTCCAGTCTCCACTCCGCCCCCCTGTACTCCCCTCACCCTCTGCATGGCTTTCAGTCCTTATCACATGCACACGCTCTTCCCCCAGAGCTTCAAGGTAAACTCTTCTTCTTTCATTCTTCCCCTCCTTGTTCATCTTCTGATGTGCCACCCCCACCTCCCCTCTCACCCTCCCCCATGTTCCTTACCACTTCAGACATCACTTATGTTTTTTTTTTTTATCTTTGCAGCTTCCATCATTGTTGAATTCTTGCCTTCAGTCCAGATTTTACTGATTTCGTTTAACTCTTTGCTCACAGGCCGTTTGTCTTCAAGCATGTGTAAGCATCTGTTTCTTATTGCTGTGAACTGTCACGCAGAAAGACATAGAATGGGGGTGCAGAAATGGAACTAGAGCCAGAGAAGTATACTACATTGCACAAATGAGAGGTGACCCTGTTACAGTGGGAGAGGGGGCAAACTGCATCCATCCTCTCCTGGGCATTTGTCCAGTTTTGCCCCTGATGGCCTTGGCCTATGAGCTTAGCTTTGATGGTGTCTGGAACACCGATCACGTCCCATCCTCTCTGTTATCCCCAGGGAGAGGAGACTCCAGCACTCAAGTAAGACCCCCCACCCTCAGATATGATTGGAAACACTGGACAACACGTTGCAGGACACATTTGCCCTTGCCTTGACACCCTTGTCTGAATACAGAAATCTCCATGAGACATGCTGAAGACATTCAACAAAACACAAGAAATGCAATGGAAATTGAAGCTTACATTCTGATACATAAATGCAGAAGAAACGCCAATGAAAATGGAGCCGAGGAATAAACAGCGATGTGTATGCTGAGCAGCGTTATATAACTTAATCCTCAAGGGTTTTGTAAACCTGCCAAATAAATAACTATAGGACATATTCCATGTTACAGTAAGGCTCATACATGACAGATTCTGCTCTCCAATACCATATAACCTGTCTTCTGGTTGATTAAATATGGGGACCCAGTAGTCTAAGTGACTGGTCTTGTAATGCCCCAGCACATGACAATAAGCATACTATTTATAGCCAAATAGTATAAGCCCTGATAAAGGTCAGGTTATGAATAATGCAACATAAAACAAGCAGTATATACCTGTATGGATTCCCTTTGAGGTGATGGTGACAGGAGCCGTTTCATTCATCATGTAAACAGCAACCTTGGAACCCATCAGTTATTGTCTGATGGCGATATGGCATTTGTGAAGAACTGCCAGTGTCTCCCGGTGTAGCCTGTAGATATCCAGATAACTAATCATGAATATCCAGGGCCAAAAGTTCCTCTTCTGGTCAGTTTTACAGTCCTTAGTGTTTCCTAAATTAAAAGCTTCTGTGTCTGAACCAGTTAAAAGTGCACTTGCCCTGAGTCACTGAGCACTGTAAAGCATTAGTAACACTGCCACCATGAAATGACTTTATTTGTAATCAGCGTTTGATTTTCAGGCTTTTCATATGCAATTATGTGCTCAAACTGAAACTGATAACCCTCTGGAAATTGTTTTCGTAAGGCTCTCAAGAACCCATGTGGAATTCTCTTTTGCAATTAAACATACCTTCAAGTCTCACATGTGAATCTGCAGACTTTCTACTCAGGCTTCTTATATGTGGGGATATGTGTTCAGTGACTGCATGTAAAGGAATCGTTTTCATGTTTGCACGTTCTGTCAGTAGTCATGTACATTCTTTCATAGTTGCATTATTAGGACGTTGTAAATCAGGGTCGTGTGATGTGTAACAAAAGATAACGTCCACCCTCAAACATTGTGATGATGAGTGTAGAGTTGCAGTGAGACAGAATTTGCTCATTAGCATTCCACTGTAGCCACTATTGATTCTTGCTGTTGCACTTACCCACTGATCTCACCCAGCCGTCCTAATCGACATCCATCCCTGTGCCAGGTGTCATCATCATCACCATCACATGACATGTCTGTAACTTCAGAACCTTGAAACAAAGTTAGCTGGCTGGCTGTACCAAAGAACAGTGGCCAGCAGAAAAGAAACATTGCCACCACCAATGACATTGTCCATCAGCCCAACAATTGCAAATGTTTGAACATAATATACATGTGTTAGAGGATTTTTTAATGAAAAATGACTGAGGACTATTTTTTCATGTTAATCTATAGTCCTTTTTATGTATCCACATAGTGTGCTCAGTCATTAATTTTGCAAGAGGTTGATGGTTTCAGTCATCAAGGAATTGTTTGGTTTGAATATTAACTTGCTTTGACTGTAATATTCACTTGAAACTAGTAGGGAAACATTGTGAGGATAAAAAGAAATGCAAAATCAGATAATCAGAAAATAATTGAAATAAGGTACTACAATCATAAATCAACACTAACTTAATAATATTGTACCCTGTGTTAGACTTGAAAACAGCAGCTTTTTGCAATAATGCAGATGATTGTTATCTGAGGATGCTAATTTACACAAGGCAGCACATTAAACCATAATTGCAAACCTCTGTAACCTCTCTGCGACCTCTTGTAAATACCCAAAGCGGTAACGCTGGACTTTCCTCCCTGCAGCAACTATCTGATTGCTGTCACCGTTAACTGTTTGCTGCAGAGAAAACTAATGAGGTCAAATGTGCTTTACTTTTTGTAGTAACAAATAGAACAGAGCAGTGCGTTGTACCTTTTGATTCACAGAAGCTAGAAACAGTCAGGCGTATTTGTTTTTAGTCAACTATGATGCAAAAGTATAAAGCAAATAGTACAGACTGTGAGTGGCTGTCCTGCCTTGCAAAATTATGAAACACAGACATGTGTTAAAGTTTTGTTTTGCAAAACCTCCCATTGTTTTAGTTCAACACAGGATCAAGAACTAAGCAGTTTAAAAAGAAGCTGAATTAATTATTTAAACACAAACATGATGTTAAACACCATATGATGAAACTGCTGAAAACAACCATACAAAACAAAACAAAGAAGTGTTGTGCTGTGGTGCCTTTGACGTTAATTTTACTGACTCAGCTGAATTCTCAGAAACATATATGAAATTGGTGTTGTGTGTGTGTTTTGACAAGTTTTGATTTGAATGATCTCTCCCAACAGCTGCTGCTGAAAAGTGAGATTTCGCAACCATTTATTTCAGATTCCAGGAATCAATGTTTTTGTGCCAAGCAGAAATTTCCCTGGCCAAAGTCTCTATCTCACTGCAGATATAAAAACTTCCAAGCTCCAAAATGCATATCGCACTCAAGGGGTGAGACAACGGCCATCACTGCAGAAGATGAATATTACCAGCAACATGTGGTAAGTTGTAAAAATATAGTTGTATTATACATGTATGATGCTCTTTCTTTGTTCCTCTTTAATCTAGATGAATGTTTTATACTACGACTATAAAAATCCCTTTCTAAAAAGCTGTTTAACTTAATTTTACTATAATCATCTGTTATAACTCTGTGAGAAACAAATGATTTGTCAAGAATGTGTCATTCTCTATCATTAAATGGCCCCAGCTTTATTGTCTCCATTGATCCAGAATAACAGGAGCATTTAGTGTTTGTTAATTATGTGACTGTTGTTGTTTGAAGGTTTTCCTTGACTGTGCTCCTCCTGGCTGCATGGGCCTGTCTGGCAGATGTGGCTCTCTCCGAAGAAAGGATGAAACGCTCTGTGTCAGGTAACGCTCACAGAAACACACTGACACAACCATGTCTGCTGATAAACATGGAGTCTTCGAGTCCAGTGGCTAGTTTTCACATGAATGGAAATAGAAAGTATGTTGGTCGGTTTCTGTATTTAATCAGCAAGAACGAGACTAGTACAATTTTCGCTTTGAGCTCTATATCAGCATGGCAACATGCTGATGTTCACCAGCTTGAATATTTATCATGTTTGGCCTCTTATTTTATGGATAAGACCTGCTTTATATGAAAAGTAGACTATAACCCCACATTTGCTCCCCATATTCTGGTGGATCTAAGAGACCAAAGGCTCCAGGTTTACACTCGCACCTCTTCGACAGCTGCTGTTCACATAGATAACTGCTGCATGAAATAACACAGGCTTCCCTGTGGGATCAGAGGGCTGGACTATTACCCCTCCTTTCATACATGTCTTTTGGCTGTAACACTGTGGTATCTAACAGGGAAATTGCCAGCGTCCCTGCTTCTGTTCAGATAATAACAATAAGCTGAGTCCACTGAGAGATGTGTCTAAACCGACTGGAGGCATGTTGATAAGAGAGGGAGGCTTCTTTTCAATAAAAAGATGAAAGTAGTGAGAGTCAGAAAAATGTAAATGTATCAGACCTGAATCCATTTTTCATTCCTCTGCACTGGCAAGACAATCTGTCTGTCCATCCATCTCTGCATCAGGAGATTTTCGTGGGTGTCAGCAAATTTACCCTCAACACCCCCAACCCCATATAACCCTTCACCATGGAAATCATAGCTCAGTCACATAAATAGATAAAAACATACAAAATGTAAAATGTATCCCAAAATGAGGAAAGTCATGAAAATGAAATGAACTGAAATTTAAAAATGTGTTCTTTTTTTTTTTTTTTTATCCGTTTTCCAGGACAAACGGTTATGCTCATCTTTACCTCTGGTTTATTTCTCACATTGATCTTCTGATTTTAATCAGAAAATCAATTCTCTCAATCAATCAATTCTCTCAATCAATTCTCACATTGATCTTCTGATTTTAATCAGAAAATCAATGGGTCAATGGGATCAATGGGATAATCAAAAATGAGAATATGTTGGGTTTTAGTGTGTTTCTCCATGCATCACCCAAAGACTCCACCACAGCTGGCACCACAGCAAGATTTAGTGATGTAATGACCCTTTTTTAGGCTTCTTGACATAACTCAGGAACAGAAGGGGAGATTGTGACTGTATTTCACATTTAGAATTCAGATACTGAATTTGTGACATTGCTAGAGATCTTCTGTGTTACGGGGTTGAAAGTGTGTGTGAAGTAACCACATTTTGGAATTTGTAGCCTCTTCACGTCATACCGCAGTCAGTTTCATTAGTCAAGCTTGTGAACACATACAAGGAACTTGACCAACAGCAGATGAACAATAAGAGGCCACTTTCTGGATGAGACAACAGAGGTCTGTCTACGGCAGCTCTCAGGAAGTGATAGCAAAATGTGATTGACTGCATTGCATATGGTACAATATAATTACCTTGTTGTGTAGGAGATCATATTTTTAACACTAACAAGGTTAACTAGTCAAATGAGGGATGGGTGGTCAAAATACAGCTTGAATAGGAATACGCTTGTAGTGGCATCATTTATTCAGCAGATCTCATCGAGCTCAAGAGAAATTTGAGCATTCATGACATATAAACCAGAGATAAACAATTCAAATGAGTCACAGGAAGCAAACACACACAGAAATGAAAGATTCTGCATTTAAAACTTCATGAATTGTTGGAACTTAAAATATTTTTGTCGTTGAATTTCAACGAGGCTTAACATAAAATAATAGATGTTATCAAAGTCAGTGGAGTCAGTGGCCTATAAGATGGTATCAACATGAAAACCGAAAAGTAAAAACGACTTTTCTTGAAATGAACAGTACAGAACACTACTAAATTAGGCTACAAAATAAAATGCACTTTAACATCACTGCCGAGTCCTGTACAGTCTCCTTCAGGTTCAACTTCTCTGCTCATAAATTCTCAAAGCATAATATAACAATATATATTGTGAATATGATGTTTATGTAATGTGTAGTAAGTCTACTCAGCTTTTCTGTTCCACTGCACCTCTACAAGGTTTCAACAGTTGAATTCAATGAGCACCTTGAACTCAAACCTGTGACAGTGATTATTTGCAAAATAAGAATTCACACACTGAAGGTAACATGTTCAAGCGAACATATAAAGCCATGTCCACATGTACACAGGTATTTTTAAGGAGACACATAATGATCATTTTCAGGTTTATAATTTTGTTTTAGGTTTCTACTAGAATAGATTTACATGCTTTAATTCCCATCTCCTCAGGTCAAAACACTGCTGTCCACTTACATCTGAAGGAGAAAAACATTTGGCCAGAGGAGGCAGATGCTTTGTAAGAGGACTAAAATAATTTAACAACCGTCTTTGAATTGAGGAGGTGGACACTATTTATCACCCATCTACAATGCAGTACTGAGTTGCATCGAATCAGTGATTAATTCGTGTTCACAGTTTACAAACAGCAAGTCGTGACCCGAGCATGACCGCAGCCCTCACACCCCCTGTCCAGGGAACATTCACACTCCACATCACTTTCTCTGGACGTGAAGATCTTCCACACCAGCAGCTTCTTCTCTGCCGCTGCTCCTGATTTAACGCCTTTCTTTTGTACCATTCCCACACCATTTATTGGGGCTTTGTCATGTGCCTTTTTTTAATATTCTCAAATGGCAGTACATTTGCACTTTTAAAGAGTTAAAGGAAATGTGTTGCTTTAACCCAAAATACACTGTCCACTGTCTACATACTGTAGATCATGGAAAAAATGATCTTGAGCATAAATAAAAAGCAAAAACAACTTCTGTCTCTGTTTATGTCTCAGCCTCCAGGTCAGCACCACAGCGCTCTAAGCGAATGATTGGGGGGAATTTGGCTCCTCATATCCCCTGGCAGGCCATGGTCTACCTCTCTGACAACGTGCTGGATGGAGGCTATGCAGGCGGTGCTCTCATCTCTGACCGTTGGGTTTTGACGGCTGGCAGGAACCTCTTTGTGAATAAGAGTCGACAGGATAATCAGGGAAAAGGCCCAGTCATTCCTAAAGTGTACCTGGGAATTACCAAGAAGGCAGACGCTAATCCCACCAATGAAGTTTCTGTGGAGAAGGTGCGTGAGAAAAACATTCAATAGAAGTTAAATGTACAATGTACAAACATAAGTCCAGACTTATGAGAGGTTAAATCAAGAAGGCAAAAAACAAAACAAACACATTTCAATATGAATAAATACAAGTACAATAAATAACAGCAATAAGAGGACAATAAAAAGCCTGCAATCTAAAAGGTTTTTAAGAATCACTTCACATTGAAGTAGGTCTGTAAATCAGACTTCTTTTTGTTTGTTTGTAGGTTGTTCTCCATCCTGGCTTCCAGAACCGATCAGACTGGGATAATGACCTGGCTCTGATCCAGCTGAAGAAGGCTGTGGTTATGAGCGATAAAGTCACCCCCATCCCACTGCCAGAGAGAGATCAGGGCCTGGAAAACACCATGGGACAGTCAGGAGTCATCACTGGCTGGGGCTGGGGGAGATCCCTCACCTCTGCTACATCACTGAAACACCTGGTACTGCCCCTGGCTGGTCACTCTTTCTGTAAGGCAGAATATTCACGTATTCCGTTCACACCAGATGTAGACGACAACATGTTCTGCACGGGACCTGCCAGCTTTGAGAGAAATGTTTGTTTTGGGGATGCAGGAGGTGCACTGGCTGTCACAGATCCTGAAACTGGGGACGTTTACGCTGCAGGGATCCTTTCCTATGATAAGTGCTGCAGCCGGTACAATTACGGAGTCTATATGAAGATTTCCTCTTACTTGCCCTGGATCAACAGAGTCATCAGAGGAGATACAGAGAACTCGTCTGCTCTGCGCACTGATGCAATGTCTAAGATTTACTCACAGCAGCAGTAGAGCTTCAGGCCCTGTTCCTTTCATTTTGTGGAGCAGTTATGATGATGTTTTGAGTCACTTTATGAAACTGCTGCTTGTAGTGTAACCATGTCTGTGCTCTGTCATGTAATTATTATGAATGGGAGGGGAAAATCACACTTATTTTATACCTTTGAGTTAATAAATCCAATATTTGAACAAAATACAAGTATTTCTTGTATTCCATAATACACACAAATTACCTTCTAGAGCAGAGGTGTCCAAACTGTTTCACATAGAGGGCCAAAACTGAAAGTCAAAGGTGGAACACAAAAAAGTAAAAAGCAAACTCCTTTGTATTGTATCGTTTTGTATCTGTACTTATTTTGTATGATGTGGCATACCCCACCATTTCTGGCTGCAACACAGTTGTTGTAAATACAATCCCAGGTTTCTGTAACTGTTTGTCAGACGTGGTGTAATGTTACTGTATGTTCCATAAACTACACACAAAACTCGGCATGTCATAACACTGGTATGTTTTCAAGTTAACACACATGCTCAGGTATTTTTTACCATGTGGCAGTCAAAGTTTGCATAAGTGTTGCAACTCAGAAGAGTAGCAGCACGCCAAGCTAACGTTATCTGTCCTCAGACAATAACACCAGGCTGTAACATGCTCTGTTGAAATGGGCTGACTTGGCTCATGATTAAAAAACAAACAAACAAAAAAACTGGCGAGTATATAAAATGTGTAACTTGGCAAGCCAACTAATATTACTTTGTAATTTTGATTTTGACATTGGTGGGGACATAGCCAGTCACCCCCCACCACCACGCGCCGACGCCAGGGGAGAAAAAATGGATTCATTGTTAAGCAGTGTAATAACACTAACGACAGACAAGGAGGCTGTGTAATAACGATGTCTGAACTTTACTTTATTACAATATTGTGCAAACTTTGCATTATACATGACAACAGCAGTCTACAGCTGGACCGGTTTCCTCTGTAATAGACCGCGTTTAATTAACCACTCTCTATAACTGACTGTGAAAATATGCAGGCAGGAAACATCACATTTATAAAGTTAATAGTTACAAAATACTGATGTGGACATTTCAGTCACCGTATCCGTCCATACTTACAGTCCATACGCAATTCTACGTCTATGTGAATAAGAACCAAAACTCCAAAATTACAATATGTGACTACACTGCAAAGGACCCACCTGAGGAGCCTTCAACACCAGCTCGGTTAATTTTGCAACCGTTAAGTTATGTTCTGTCCACATGCAACTGTGCTTTTGGACACTGAATACACCGCAAATACTTCCATTGCCTACGTCAGAGTAAACACAGAGTAACGACTGTTGGAAGGTGGTCAGAGGTTGTTAACTAGCTTCGCTTGATAACTTGGCTAAGATGGACGTGGCAAATTTGTTGTTTATTGTCTTGCTGTCATGTCCAGCTGCTCAACCTAATGCAACAACGCTGGCGCCTGGATGAGCAACGAAGGAGACTGTTCCTGGTGCTAGCAAACAGACGATGCACCCTTGCGAGTCGCCATTTTTGTTTGTGTTTTGGCAGTTGCCACTCTTCCCCTTTCCGGTTTTAAACTATTTTGATTGGTTAAAACAGCCTTCCATTTTACCTTACATCCCCACCTATTGCTGTGGCATATATATTACACGTATATTGCATCATTTGGTGGCGGATTTTCCGGTTGCGTGTGTACGGAGTTATTTTTATTGCACTCCTCGTGTGGACGCGGAATTTTATTTAACAAAACCCCGGTTGCAAAATAACTTGCTCTGGTGCGGGCAGGGCTTCAGTCTGCTCATTATTCCAGCTTCAGGTTTTGATTATTCATACAACACTGTTAGCAACAGCGTTTCGGCGGGGTAGTTTCACAGCGCGGTCATTGCACGGCTTGAGGGCAGAAACGGACTCGGCCATCCTGGACGCGAACCTACATCCATAGTTTCTCAACGGTAGAACGCATGCGCAGTGAGGACATTCGTGCTTCCAGATTCTTTAACCGCTCGGCCACGGCAGATAACGGCCCTCGCCCTTGAAAAAACGGGAGTCGTTTGTGTCTTGCTGAATAAGAAACGGAAAAACTTAAAAGTATTTACACTACTGCCCTGCTCCCTGCATTCAAAACGACCACCTGAGTCTCCTCAGCAGAATCAGTCGACTCATTATTCCAGCTTCAGTTAATTCATACAACAGTGTTAAAAACAGCGGCGCCCTTCTATAGTTAGAGCGCGGACACATTGCGCAGGCACTGCACAGCTTGCGGTGAGGCACGGACTTGTCCCTGCCTGGAAGCGAATCCACAATCCATCATCCCGGCTTAAATGTTGTCTTACTGCCTGTGTCTGAACGTGCCTAACGTACAAGGGGAATTGGGAAGTGACAAAACACGGACTCACTGACACCCCTTTTAAACAACACACTGTAACGACGTTATGTCCACCTGCCACATGTATAAGGTACTCGCCTGCAGGCTCCATTTTCAGGGTCGTCTTCTTCCCCCGGATGCTTAATTTTTTTCTAATGTGCCAAAAAAGATATCTGCCCCTCTGAACCGTTTACACATGCAGTGAATACAACAGGGTCTTATAGAGCAATACTTGTGCTCATGTTAACCTCAGTGGTTCCGCATTATTGTGGGAGAAAGCAAAAAAAAAAAAAAAAAAATCCAAACAAAAATAAAAATTCAATACTGATTATTGATCGCCGCTGAGTCAGTCTGAAATGTTGAAATAGATATTTTTTCTCATTTTGTCAAAGTCTTAAAAAATAAGTTCTCAAACAAGTCTTAACAGTAAACAATTGAAAAAAATGTGTTACATCTGATTGGTACAATTAAGGACCTCTCAGATGGGAATGATCATCTGCGTGTCAACAGCACTCTAAGTGTCCGGCTGTCAGCCAGAGCCGACATGCTATGCGCATGACATCGGCCTCCGCAGGCAGCCTGTGCCCGTAGAGTACTTCCGCCTCTTCGGTTGTTATGCACAGGCGTACCTGTTTACGGGATTAGAGGTACCTCCCCAGAGAGACACTATGTCGTCAGACATGCGTCACACAACTGGGGGTGGCGTGCGTGACACAAGCCCGCAGAATCATTTCACTCCGAAATATATGTATGTTCCACACGTATTTATAGACCTGTAGCGTCGTCCTCGTTATCACTCATGGTGACAACTTCATTTTTTTTTGACAATGTATGCCTGACACATAGTCACAACGAGTACTCTCTCACCACACCGTTTTCACATTTGAAATTGCTCTACTTTTCCAATTATTGGCCTGTATTTGGCTGAGATGGCCTAAAAAGAATTCTCATGAGGTATCCATAGAACTTGCATTTTTTAAATTCCGACCTGTGATTGGTCGCAGTTGTGGATCTTATTCATAGCATTTTATTAAAAATGCTGATGATTTCTTATTGATACTTTTGTGATTATTTGTTTTCAAATTTATTATTATTATTGGTCAGTCATGTTCTGATTGGTCATTCAAGCCAAAGCAGGAGCCATCTGTCATCCTGCTACTGTCACATATCTTATATATATATATATATATATATATATATATATATATATATATATATATATATATATATATATATATATATATATATATATATATATATATATATATATATATATATATATATATATATATAAAATGTTAATTCACTAGAAGCATCTGGCAGGCCAAATCAAACCAAGCCAACTTTGGTCCACGGACCCACTTCAGGTAGACCTGTTCGAGAACATTACTACCAAAATCCCAAAAGAATATATGTTTCCGTTACAGCTGCTGAAAGATGTACAACTCTTGTCTGTCAGGTTCTTTTAATGACTGTGATCTTTGCCTGATCTTGCTTAACCAGGTATTTTATTTCAAACCAATCGTCCCAAAGTCATTCGATCCTAACCAAATTTTGACCATTTATTTTAAACCATAATTTTTTTAACTGAGCAGATTCACACATCAGAGGCATTAGATAAGAAAAAGAAGACAATTTAGAGCCATTATTTTGAAGTTAATTTTGAGTGCATCTGTCAATTTTTAGGAAAGTTTTAAGTAAACTGCTGTGCTCATATGTGTTATTCACTTTTTGAGAACTTGAGAGCATCAAAGGTTCAAAGATTGAGATTTCATCATGTGAAATCATCAGAGTGAAAGCAAAAGTTGACGGCAGAACAAAAGTGAATGACACAAATCAGAATTAGTCGTTTTCGAGTGTTGCTCACAGACGTGATAGCAGCAGGACTTTGAATGTATTTTCATCTAGCAGATGTGTCCACTCTGCCACAAATGATGAACTGCCTCAACAACAAATAATTTTCTCCATGCCAGAAGAGTGGGATGATGACAGCTGCCTGTCCAGCCAATACAATATAAAAGGAAAGATAAGAAGGAAGAAAAAAAATCTGAGTGCAAAGTGGATTCCTCTGGGTCTCCTTTGAAGTGGGATGTGAGGACGGACAACCTTTGGATGAGGGGGCAGGAATATAGAGTCTGATATTCTTCATTACTGTCATATAAATGATGTAAATTGGTTATTTATTCATATAATTATAGCCATAAAGATCCAACAAATAGCTTCCACAAAGAAAAAAAACTCTCTATTCCCTGCAGGACATCAGGATAATGTCTCTGACCAAACTTCCCATGATCATCACATGTTGATGGCGATCCTAATAGAAATAATGGTTGTTGGGAAGCAACATAACAACCAAGCCAAATATGTTGTGATACTGTGTATTGATAACATATAAAAGAGAACCATCATCATATATTTTCGCACTGATTATTTTTCCATAGCTCTGTAAGCATCAGTATTACAATCTATAGTGTCTGACTTGAAATTGGCTAAAAATTAGACCTGACTGAACTTTCATTATGTAAGTATACATTAAAAGTAGCTTTGTTTAAGTTGTGATGGTTGAGGTTAAAGGTTTGGTGTTGGTGCAGGTTAGACTACCAACAGGTAACAAATAACAGGAAACCTCTAAATCAGGACTGCCCAGAGTGGTGTTCTAAAAATCAAAGATACGCTTTTTTTATTTGATGATTTTTATTATGCCGTTTATGCTCTTTAAATATGTAAAATTCATAATCATTTATGTTTCGCTTAGCGTCTAGACATGACTAGTATAGTGACACTTCAATCAAGGAAACTTGGGATCTCAGTACTATTTTATATCTTAACAGTACAATAAACCATAATGCTTTTGGCCCTCAAAGGAAAACAATTTGGGCACCTGCTCTAAATAAACAAGCAATGAAACATCATGTATGATGGGAGGGACAATTCATCGGAATAACAGAATTGCATTATGGGAATAATGGAACTGCACAGTTTTTGACAAAGTTCAAATGTGACACAATAAACCATCATAAATAAGAGGAATACACTTGTTTGCTTCAGACCCCACAAAAAATCTCAGAATTTAAAATGTTCTTTTCAGTCAAAATTCCCACTAAAGTTGTTGTCTATCGACAGATTTCTATCAGCAGCATTTTCAGTAGACTTTTAAGGACAGGTAGGATATATGACTGTTTGTTTTTATTCACTGGAGTCTCACGTCCACACATACAAACCCTTTCTATGTATTTTGGGCTTTGGTACAAGCATAAAAAGCATTTAATGTCGCAGTAAAAGACCATTCAAACTCCAGAGTGAAGATATTCAGAAACTGTTTTTTGGTTAACAGTGACACAAATGACAATGACACCCCAACTCTCTTCTTAATGAAGTCATATCAGTGGAGTATCCTTGATAAATGTGTTAATATTGTGCATTGAAAGTGTGGATGTAATATTTTCTTAAGTGTTACGGCCCCAAACTGAACACAACCAAAGACTCGAACAAAAAGAGGCCAGTAACATATAAAGGACGCCGACTCAACACAGTCAAGTTTAAATGTGTTTATTTAACAAAAGAAAAAGGCAAGAGTTCCTGGCCAAACTGAAAAATAAGAGAGAGGAGACCCCAGACCAGCCATGACCGTCGCATCTGGGGAATCCTCCCAACTAAAGCTGCCTAAACAACTACTAAACCTACTTAGAAAAAAAGGAAACCAAAAAGATACGAAAACAGGACTACCAGGAACTCAAACCCAAATTAAAACAACAAAGCCCTGGCACTCTAACAGGCCAGGGAACTGAACCCAAACTCAAATCAACAACAAAGAAGAAAACAGCAAAAGACTGTGAGGCCAGCGCAGCCTCCCTCCTCCTGCAACACACCTGAAATGAGAGAGAGAGAGAGAGAGAGACACCTTGATACTGCCTCCTTTTACCTGCTCAGGTGATTGCCCACACCTGAGCTCAGGAAGGCAGAGCAGGGCGGAGACAGGACACACACACACACACATAGGGCACTAACCTGGCCACACGTAACATTAAGAAAGACACAAAGGGACAGTGATAACACAGTGTGATAGAAAAGAAAAAACAATAATAGCTACTGACAACAATAAAGAAAAGCATAATCCATGAGGATTCAGTCACATTTCTCTGCCTCATTTTTGTCCTGTAAAAGGAAATAAAACTAAAATGAGGTAAAAATATAAATTGTTCATCCTATTTTCAGAAGCTAAACACCAAACCACACACATACAATCTTCTTGCTGTTCACATTGGCATGCGTATAGCCAGTGAACGTAAATGGCCATGGGATATGTGATATGTTTTTCACATGCAAATGTACCAAGAGGAGCAGCCTGTACATATATCAGTCCATCTTGGGCCAGTGCATACATGAGTGTATCTTGGTTTACTGTGAGTGATATCATGTTGGCAGCAAAAAGAAAGGTTTTAACACAAATTATCTCTTTAGCTGCTTTGTCAAGTCTATAAACAATCTTTAAATTACATTTTCTCTGGATTTCCAAAATGGAGCTTTGGAAGTGAGTGAGAGGTAGATTTTAGCAGGTCTGCAGCAGGGTGCAGGAGGTTCTCCTTTATAGCGTCTAAAATATTAATATCCCTGTCAAGGGATATTACTCTCTACCAGTCTCAGAGTGCGCTCTCTCTGGCTCCATCACTCCTCTAGAGCACTGAGGTCACCAACAGTCTCTTAAGGCACTTTAAAGCAGAATTACCATGGATGATGAATATTGTTAACAAGTTGTATGTGCAGACGGTTACATCTGTTTTTTATAGAACGTCTGTATGTATTCCTTCTAAAACCTCAACACAAACAATATGAGGAGTTCTCTTTGTGGTTCACATGCTACAACAGGCCTAAAGTGATCACAAAATGTACGTGCAACTTGTTGAGTCAGTGCTAATGATAAGAAAAGTATAGGCCTCAGAGGTTTATATCTCACTGCACTAAATAATTTACATGAAAAATAATGAATGTCATTGAATCTAATACATCATTTTAATAACTTTGTTCAAAGTTTGTGTCTGATTAAAGGGCAGCTCCATCAATTCATTTGGGGAAAACTGCATATGTGAAATAAGTGATTTACAGTCTTTTTTGGCTCCAGATAAAACTGCATTGTGGGTTATGTAGGCACCAGGATTTAAAAAGGGAGAAGAATGCTTGGAAACCAAAATGTCTCTCAATCTGCTCTATAGATTTTAATAATTTGTTTTCAACTGGCCATGATGCGGCTGTAACTCAGTGGGTAGAGCAGGTTGGCATGGTCGCCGGTTCAAATCCCAGCTCCCCCAAGCTGCTGAAGTGTCCTTGTGATACTGAACCCCAAACTGCTCCTGATGTGCAGTTGCCATCAGTGAGGGCCCTGCAATGAGCTGTCGACTTGTCCAGGGTGTACCCTGCCTTCGCCCACAGACAGCTGGGATTGGCTCCAGCAACGACCCCTTGAAAAAGGTATAAATCGGTTACAGACATGTCAACATAACATCCATTCTGTCACTGTACAATTGTGTGTCTGCATCAACTGGCCATAATGAGTCCAATGCTGTTATAGGATTATGATGCTAAATCAGCTGACTGCTTTTCAACTACACCTGGCAACTACATTACCCATAATCCAATCCAATCCAACTTTGTTTGTTAAGCGCTTTAAAACAACCAGAGTTGACCAAAGTGCTATACAGAAGAATAAATAAGACATCATAGATAAAGGACATAACAGCTCACATGAGGCACAAACTTACATATAAAATACAACAATAAATGAATTGATAATGCAGCTTAGTCACTGACTGACATCACTAGAGGTGTTTTACCATATTACACACAGCTTCTGCTGAGACCACAAAAGAATTTATACCACTTTTTAACAAATGCAGTAATATCCCCCAAAACCTGTCGAGACACTTTAATGTGTAATATTGGCAGAGTTTCTCTTGAAGAGGTGAGGATATAACTTGTATCAACTAATACATTTTGACATGATCTTATCTGCCAATACAAGCAAGTCACAACAACCTATCAATCTCACAATTTGTTTAGAAAATGCATTTTGCATGTTTGGTAGTAAAAATGTCCAGTTGCTGAACATTTTAACTTCAGAGGTTCTTTTGCATCATAATTTGAAAAATATTGCCATGCTTACCTTGTTTGTTTATAATTAAGTCTGCCAAGGAGGTCATGTTATTCATCCATATCTTCTGTTGGTTAGTTTGTCGGCAGGATTGCACAAAAACTACTTCTTCCTGTGTGAAAAGCTGTATAGCTGCAATGATTATTTGATAATACATTGAGTCAGAATGTAGTGGCTTCAGTTGTAGGGCTAATGTAAAGATTTATTTTGCTTTTCTGTTATTTATGAACTTAATAAGAGTATTTTGGTGGTGTTTTTGGGCTCTTAGAAATTGTGGTGAGCATTTTTCACATTCAATAGGGGGATGACGGGATGACGTGCAGCAAAGGGCCACAGCCCTGGGCTGCTGTAGCATGAATGTGGCCTCTGTACATGGGATGCCCGCTCCACCAACTGAGCTGCTGAGGCACCTAGATTATTAAACTATTTATCCTGAAAATAATCAGCAGATTAATTGATAATGAACACAATCATTAGTTGCAGCTCTGTCCCAACATGCACAGGTACTGTTGACTGTGTCTCACTTTAAACAGAAACTCTGTGTCGAGGCGAATGTACTGCTGATAAGGACAGTCTGTAGATTCAAGGCTTTGTGGTAGAAATGATACAAATTAATGATGTTTTCTTAGCCAGTCTGCTGATACAAGCATGTTGTGTACTCAGCTGCTCTGTCCTTATGGGTAACCAGGAAACTGAAGCTTTCTGAGCTTCATCACCCCCCTTTATATTTACTGTACATACCACACACACACACACACACACACACACACACACACACACACACACACACACACACACACACACACACACACCATGTGTTTCGCAAATCAGTAATACGGCAGATATGGTGAACTGTATCACCTGACGAGACATTTTCCACTGCTTGCCAAAACAGGATCTACCATTTACAACAATACAACAGTTTGGCATAGATAACCTCTATATGCTCGCTTGTTTGGTCATGAACAATACTATCCTTCAAATATTTAATCAGATATGGTCAGGATGCAGACAGAAGAATCAAGCGTCAGAGCAGACATAGCTCACAATATTTGCACATGCTGTCTCTGAGTCCATAGTGTGACGATAAAGGAAGTTGAAATGACCCTTGTATACTTTTATACTCATAAGAGTATTGTGTTCACGCTCAGCTCGTTAAGTTGTCGCCTCCAGATGTGGTTGTGCTTATTTTGGTAATGAGAGGAGTCCATATAAGACTGCATCTTGTTGTTAGATGCATGACTTTGCAGGCAGTTGGAAAGTTTGATGCCATAATGGTTAGGCCCAACAAAAGGTCATTTGGCAGAAAGGCAGCTGGTGGCCGAATAAGTTAAACCATGTGAATAAGCTATCACTATCAAATTATGAGCCGTTCAGTCCAATAACATTTGGAAAGTCTAGAATAGCCAGCTCAGTCCAGGTTCATAGCTGGGAAATCAAGCTTTATTGGCTTTGAAACACCACTGTGCAGCTTTCATAGGAATGAACGGGGTTCCACCTCTGTCAGTGTGTCTAGTAATAAATCCTTCCTTGAACAGACGCATCCCAAATTCTGGAACCACTTGTGCAAACACTTTGCACTGTGGAATTTGGCGCGTTCACCTGGGTCTTATGTTTATATCAAAGCCGAGCCGAGCCAAGGTGATAAAGACTCTTGTCTACTGCAGGATCACTTGACCCGGGAGTTAAAGCAGAGTTTACACATTCCCAATGCACAAAAGAGCCTTTTCTTTGCAAGTTTAAGCAGTTTTTTTGACCAGTCGTAGAGGGATATAAGTCAAACTATACAGGACTACTGTGGTCCTCAATCAGAAGCTCACTGCGTTGACTGAGTGCCAGAATTATAGGAAAGCATCTCTTGTATTTTTAAATCAACCAGTTGGTTGGCAGTTAATGTGTGTCTGGGTATCAAAAGCAAAATTAACTGAAAAAAAAATTATAATAATAAATAAACATAGTAAAATATCCACATCTGAAAGAGACTGCATTATTGTAGCACGCGTTGAGGTCTCCTTGTTAGATATGAATGAAACCATGACAGCACCATCCCCTGATAGTAATATGCCTGTCCAAGCAACTTAGACGTATGTATGCTGTGGTACACCCAAGTCAAGAAGTAGCAATGAGTCAGTCAACATTAATTAGATCAGTGACCACCTAGGTCAAGGAAGTTTCCATTGAATAAGAGTCAGATTGAAATGTATCAAAAAGATTGTTGTTGGATAGGCAGTAGCAGTCGGCAGGAGGCTGGTCAGCGACAGCCCTTTCAAGCAATTCTGTCATGAAATAAAGGTTGGAAATATTTTATGTTTATGTTGGCCTTCTTAGCAGCAGTTTGATAATGGTAGGTTTTAAAGCTGACGACATAAAGCCAATGAAAAGAAACTTGTTGGTAATATTAAAATTAGGACTATTATGACAAAGATGTCATCACGTTTATAACTGGTTATCAGTCAGTCTCAACTTAACACTGATGCCACTGTGTGAGCCTCGTACGCAGAGGACAGCATCAGAGAGACTATTTCCATATGTTTAGTACAGTTTCTCTTAATACCCTATCCCTAACCCTTCTGATGGTGGTGGTGGCACTGAAACAAGGTTCACTTAGTTTCACCATCGTCGTATCAACAGTTATGTTAGGTCGAATGCAGCCACAAATAGATACATTTCCTTGTCGCAATGCATCCTGCAATCATCTGTTTAAAAAAGACAAGTTGTGTAAAATACAGCTACATCTTTCTTTCACTCCACTTCCAAATTTATTGCAAATGCTGACCAGATTAAAATCTTCATACATGAGGTGGAGGTGTTCAAACCACTTTAGTCCAGGGTACAATATCACTGTTTATAATACACGTAGTTTGGATTTAATTTCCTGATTAGATAAGCAATGATGTATCTTGAGGAGTTGTGATAGTTCTCATTCAAGTCTAAAGTTGTTGTAATGTGCATTGAGGTGTGAGTCCTGCGATGAATCTCTCCATCTCACCTACACAATCTCATTGTGTGGATTGCAGTTTAGTCAACACCTCCAAAATGGATGCTCCGTGCTGCTATGGCAACACGAATCGTCCTGTGTTTTATGACGGAGGCACGGGAGAACAAGCACAAGCAATTCAAGGTTAAGTGTGTCCGTTTGAAAGAGTGAAAAAAAGATTAAATCTGGATATGAAGGAAAGAAAGTTTTGTATCTAGGGTGTATACAGATCCACATCAGGTTGTTCAAACATTCTCATGGACATTGTTGAAACTCAAGATCTCTTTCTCCTCACTCTTCACCTTACAGGCATACAGTCAGTCCTATCTGCACTGCGTGTTCCTCTGCGATACTTGTGTATCTTAATCTGTGTGTTTGTGTGATGTTGAGATGAACCCACTCATCCTCTGCTGCTGTTAGGTGCCCTCTAAGGTTCTGTCACAATAGGGAAGTGTGACGGAGCTGATGCAGAATAAATGCCATGCAAATGCCACCGTCACACCTTCTCCATTGTGGGGAACAACCACCTGCCTCGACTTCCTTTCGGATCTCCTGGTTTCATTGCTGGTCTGTTTTTAGGGAGGAACAACAGTTGTTGTTCCTTCCAAATGCCCAGTGGTGTGACTCAAACTGCTGTCAGGCTTATTGGCTTTAAGTAATGCTGCCATCACCCTCCTCCACCTCCTGATGTGAAAGGTGGCTGATAAGCAATAATGGTAATGTGATATGCCACATGTGGCACTTTGGAGAAACATTATCTGTTAACATAATATCCTGCCATGTTCAACTGCCTTGCCATATAAATAAAAATATAGCTGCTCTGGTTAACGAATTTCTGTTCTGTCATGGCAATTCAGCTCTCATGAATAGATGTACTAGTGAAAAGTTTAGAGTGCCCACAATCCTTTGCAGCAGTATCTTTTCATGGGTTGTCACGCTGACACACCACAGCAACGTAGGAAAGGTGAGCAAGCTTTCAGCAGCAGCTCCGTAGAAATGCAGCCCTCCTCCTACTCATTTACCAATAACAAGAAGAAGACTGATGCAGCTTTGACAGAGCCGCTTTTTCACCGGAGCCCGACTGATTTATCAGTGGGCCGATATTATCGGTCGATATTAGGCATTTTCCAAACTATCAGTATCAGCATTTATAATGGCCGATAAATGAATACTTAAAAAAATACAATGAAAATGGACGAAACATTCTTCAACATGTAATGAGAGTTGGCGTTGCATCGTTTGTCCATCAGAGGGCGCTCTACAACAGGTCGAGTCTGTGCCACCTGATTGATGTACAGGATGGCCAGTCTGAGATCTATTCTTGTGGAGTCACGCATCACATGTCACGGTTCATGCATGCGCAAACATGCTAGCTACTGCATCACACAAGCGAGCCAGGTGACCTGGTTAGCGGTTTCAATTCATATCAACAAATGAAGGGATGTTAAAAAATGTACATTTGTCTGATTTGTCAAACTACCGTCACTATTCTGAATAAGGGGAATTTTGAGAGGCATTTTTGAACTGTTTGTAGAAAGTACAACACTGACTCCCCTCCGAAAAGCGAGCTGAGAACAGACATTTTTCACACAGTGGAATTCACAAGCAGAGGCGAAGCATCGTTACGGGTGAGTCACTCTGTCATTAAGCATAAGAAGTCCCTCCAAGATGGAGAGATGATGAAAGAGGCCTTCGTTGAGGCAGCAGACTCCTTGTTTCAGGATTTTAAAAACAAACTGGAAATCTTATCATCACTCAAAGCTCTTCAGCTATCACAAAGTACAGTTACACACAGCGCTGTGAAGTAATGGCCGAGGATTTGACACAGCAGCTTCAGACAAACGTCGCAGACAGCGAGTGTTTCTTACTGCAATGAGACGAGTCTGTAGACACGAGCGATACAGCCCAGCCATGCATTTTTATTCGGATGATGTTTACAGATATGATTGAAAAAGAGGAGCTATTAACATTACTGCCCATGAAAGAACGCACGCGGGGAGAGTTCATTTTTCAGGCATTCAAAAACTTTATGGGTAAAACCACCAGCTCCTGGTGTGTAAACTGCAATATAGATGGCTGTTTGTTACCTATGTGCATTACTGCTGTCAGATTTTATGTGCAATACCAAAGGTTACATTACTCTCTCAATGCCTGTGATGCATTGTGTTATATAAAGTATACTCAGTGTCTCTATTATTAAATAGATGTTTAGTATTTCTTATGTAGGTAGATCATCTTGACCTGGTCATTTTGAAAGCAGCTTGCAAGCTAAAAAAGTGTGTGCCCCCTGCTCTACAACATCCCTGCTGGCAGCACTCGAGTTTAGAACGCCACAAAAACTGTAAAACTGTAAAAATATATTTTGATGTTCCTCTGTTCTGTTGTGAAAATATAACAAACAGGTTTATTTTGAAACTGCACTATCATATTATTTCAGTGAGGACTCATAAACAACTACAAATAACTCATGTTAGGGAAATCTGTTTATGTTTTGTTACGTGTTTCTGGATTATTTTTAATTTGTTTACATATCAACTGATATATCGAAATGATTTTTAAATCACCAAATATTTGTATTGGTATCGGACTTAAAAATCCCTTTTCACAAGTTGAACTAAAGAGTTATCAGTTTCAGGTGGAATCTACTGTCCACAAGTCTACTGCAGGGTCAGCAAAGTCAAAGGTTGACTGCACCTTCTACATTGTCATTCAAATACTGGCTAGGACTTCTGTCTCTTATTGGTGATTCTTTAAAGGCACTGTTATGAAACTGTCATAAAAAGATGAATAACTATTAAACCTACGTTAAATTGTGGGAGCTGCTAGAGACAAACAAGATTAGTATGGTTGAAACTTGTGTCAAAGAGGCCAGAATACCCTGATTTGAGTACCCTTCTATGAAAAACCTGCAGTCTTTGTCTTCCTGTAGCTAATATTACCCAAATGTCATTCTTCAGGATTACTAAACTGACCTTTATGTGTAAAATTGGTCCACCTTTATCTAAGGCGTATATACAGATTGGTGCATCCAGGCAGGTGAAGAAACCTTTTAAATTTCAGCAGTGGCTTCCTAGAGGCCTTCACTCTGCCAGAGAGATGCATGCTGGTGAAACAAGGCCACCTAGTGGTTAGAGGAGTCACGTGCATCATGTTGTTTTTCTAGACTGTATCAAACCATCTATCCGTCCTGCAACCGCTTTATCTCTTTTATGGGGTAGCACAAGTTTTTCACCACCTCATCGCAGGTCCTTCACTGATGGCAGAGGCTGCCATGCAAGGTGCCGACTGCACATCAGGAGCAAGTCGGGGTTCAGTATCTTTCTCAAGGACTCTTCAACATGCAGCTCAGCTCTGCCCGGGAGAGCTGGGATTTGAACCAGCGACCTTCGATCTCTAGCCAACCTGCTCTCCCATGCAAAACAGGTCGACAACACACACAAAAAAATAATAACAACCTGAAAAATACATTCCCAAATTTTGAAAAGTGTGTGGTTTCGTCGGAACACCTCGTGATCCGAGGCCATCAACACTGACGCCAGTTTTACCCTTCAACCTCCTTCCCCTCAGCAGAGTCTGAAGCCAGATATATAGAGAGGTGTGAAGAGGCTTCTCACATGGCTGAGATGTGTGAGCGTGTGTGGACAACAGAGATGGTGAAGGCTACAATCAAGTGTGTGTGTGTGTGTGTGTGTGTGTGTGTGTGTGTGTGTGTGTGTGTGTGTGTGTGTGTGTGTGTGTGTGTGTGTGTGTGACCACACATGGGCGTTAGTAGCAGCTGACACAACAGCACATTGGAGCCCTTGTCAGCTTGAATATTCTTTGAACATTTAACAAAAATCAAGCAGATTACTGACAGAGGGTGAAAGAAGCGAGAGAGACAAACCACTTTTATCAAAAGATCACAGAGTACAAAATATGCCTCAAATTAATTTGACTCTGCTGTACGATTCACAAAAGCAGAGAGCCCTGTGTTCTTCACCCTCCTGTCATTCAGCTCGTCCTCCAGTGGGCTTCCGGAACAGCTGAATCCACTTTACAGACGTGCACCTCCGGCCGGCCTCGAACTAAATCCTCAGGCTGAAATAATGATTCTTTCATGAATCAGGCTCTCACACCATGTTCTGAAACGTTGCAGGACAATCATCCATCTCTAAGGTTTCACAAGCTTGAGTTTGAGTCATTTCTTTCAAATTAGGCCGGATCACTATTCAAATACACACACACAAGCATGCGCACACACACACGTTAGTACACATAAGTAAACACATAGATCCGTGCACACACAAATGAAATACACACACACAGCTCTAACATCCAAAATAAGCGTGATGGCTGTTTATGTAAGGCACCATACAAATAGAGGCTAGAGCTGCTGCTGCTGCTTAACATTGATTATTCAAATGATCTGCGCGCGGCTGTTAGGAGATACAAGTTTATGACACACGTCTAACCAACTGAAGCCTTGTCGTCAGAAACAAAATACTGACATTCAAATACTTGTTAAGCACCTTGAGAACAACGCTCAACATTTCAGGAAGCGACAAGTTTTAATTCAGTTTTGTTGACACAAAATAGCAAAAAGCAATTCTAATTATGATTCTGACTTTTGACAGATCCAGGCTAGCCCTTTCCCTTTTCTTTACGCTAAATTAAGTCAACCATCTCCATGATTGGGGGATTGATCCACTCATCTAAATCTCGGCAAGAAACCAAACATGCGTTCACTAAAAGTACAAGCTGTTACTTCAACATCAGAATGTTTAAATAGAGGACATGAATTTGGTCCATTTGTCATTTTAAATCCAGATTCAAACAACAGTGCAAAAATAACACACATCCATGCAATTCTATTTAGCATGGAGATCCAAAAGATTTTTGACCTCTGCTAATAAAAGTGTTTACAAGATTTTGGAACACTTGACCATCTTCACACCATCTTTATTGCGGGACACAAGTTAAATCATATAACTAGTAATGCCTCAATTAGATGTCAGCTGTAAGCCTCTGAGGACTGACAGTCTAGATGGGTTGCACCGTGTTCTGCACACTCTGTACCATATGTCCGCACTTGAACCCACTCAATAGGATTTCATTAAAGCTCTCCAGTTCATGGAAACTGGAGGGTAACAACGCCTTTCTTTGGGTGTGTGAAGTGACAGGACGTACAAGGACGGCTCAGCCCTCTGGACGAGGAGCTTTGTATGAAAGCCTTTGACCTGTCCTTCGCCCTCTGCTCGTTGTTGTGCTGCATACACGACTGTCAATTTATTTTATTTGCTCGTACTGCACATAAGCAACCTCCTCAAGTGCCACTCGTTCTGCACCAAACAGCAAATCGTTTACATAGGTCGTGGTCAACAGTCTAACAACTTAGTTGATCCAGATTTTATTTGCACGTATATCGCATCAAAACATTGAATACATCATGGACAGACACATTAATGAAAGCGAGACAGTGACAGACATACGAGGCATTGGAGGGTGCAAGCGTTGCATGTCTCAAAGTGTTTCCTGTAACATTTGATTAAAGTTCTACATAATTTCACTGCATGTTTGTAGGTTTTGTACAGCTGGTATCTAAACTACAACTTGGAGAAAACCATCCGCCTGTGATCCATCTCACGGGATGCGATACATAGCTTTGTTTCTTTCTTCTTTGGTGGAATTCGTTCATCAGCCGCGTGTCTCCTCTTTATCCTGCTCATCCCACACAAACTCTAAAGTGCAGCTCTGCATCTTGGACTTGAAGACACTTCTGAAATATTGATTCTGCTCCTCTGTGAACATGTTTTTCCAATCTCCAATCTTACCTGAATTGAGGGAAGGGAACAAGCAGTGAAGCAAAAAGGATGATTATGATTAAATGTCAAAAAAGGGTATTTTGAATGACAATATTTTAAACCACAAAAAAGCATTTTTTCTTCTTCTGATCATGATTTTCAACATAGACATGTTGACTAATTTGTGAACAAACCCTTCTAAAGGAATAGGTTGACATTTTTGAAAATATGTGTATTTACATTCCTGCTATGAGAAGACTGATACAGCTCTCTCACCTTTGTATGATAATTATGAAGCGGGCTGCTGGCTCTAGAATTTGTCTAAAGAACACTTGCATGTTTTAAGCTGCAGGTTGTTAGCATTACCTTTGGACAGAGCCTGGCTAGCTGTTCCCCTGTTCCAGTCCTTAAATCAGTTACAGCTTTTGACTGTAGCTGATTTGTAGTATAGCTATGAGAGTAGCAAAATTGGGATGAGAAAATTTGACTTTTCTTTTTTTTTTTGACCCTTCAGATTCATCCTGAGACCCCTTGTGTGGTCCTGACCCCAAGGCTGGGAACCACTGTAGACCTTTTAATTACCGTATTTTGGGATTGATAGCAGGTCCCAGTTTCGGTGACTACGACTGTTTTAAAATATTTGAATTACACATCGTGAGACACAGGCAAACCATCAATCATCAAGTCTGAGTTATCTTCGTATAATCAATCAGAACTCCACCTTTTCTCATGAAGGAGCCTTTGCTGTGGTCCATTATTTCTTCGGCGATCTGGGTGTAGTTGACCATCTTGTTGTCTTTCATGCTGCTGAAGCTGCAATGTTTCACACAGCTGTTGACCTCGTCCTCCATCAGCGGACATTGTAGGAAAGAGCTCACCCTCTTTATGGTGCCATGTGGGTCCTGATAGCAAGACGAAGACAATAGTGATATTACTGTCATTTTTAAAAAGACGTAATCAGTGAAAAAATATTCGGATTGCCACGGTGAAATGACTGTTGCATGTGAGTAGTGCAAAACAGCTTTTACAACATGCTAAATAAATATTAATTTGATTTGATGTAAGATTTGAGGTTAGGTTTTAAGGTTAACTCAGTTTGAGCAAATTACTGCAATGTAATCTACTAACAGAGCTGCAACCCTTGTTTGATCGAAGATACACTGATCGAAAGAAAATTATTTGCCAGCTATTTTGGTAAATGATGAATCAATTCAGTCACTTTTCAGGTAAAAATGTTAAACATTTGCTGGTTCTTAAATGTCGAGATTTGACCTTGAGATTTTTTATATAGACACATCGATGAAAATAATCTAATGAGAATCTTGGATCAATTCTTCTTTACCAGCAACATTTCTTCATAGGTGATGTGAAGCAGATTGCTCATCGTCGCTGTCTGACTGGTCCATTCTTTAACGTGGTCAAACCAGGATCCGTACGACACTGAAACAAATAAATGTGACAAGATCTTGTACGTTGCATTAAGTCAGCTATTGTTACAAGATGTTGAAAAAAAAAGGTATCTTTTTTTTTCCTTGACGTCATCTCACATGTGCCCTCCAGGAATCGATTTAAAAATTCTGGAAATGTGCCGGGCTCAGGGAGGAAGTTGGCCATTTTGTGGAAGTGATAAAAGGACACCAACACATCTTTGGGATTTCTGCTCACATAGATGACCTGGGAGAGGGCACAGAGCAACAGTGAGGGAGGGTTTGCACTGAACTATTGATATGTCAGCGGAGCAGAGAGGCACTGAGATGAGACACTCGAGAACGTACGAACTTATATATGTATATGACCTTGGCTTTGGAGCTCTGGAGTGTCAGGCCCAGCAGGTGATGAGGCAGGTGTGTGGTGATGACTCGAGGTGTGATGGATGATGCCTCCAGTACCGCAGCGAAATAATGTTGCTCCAGCCAAGGAGCCCGAGCCCAGTTTGGGACGGTTTGGGACAAGTGTGGGTCTCCTCTGTTGGATATGAGGGTCACCATTTCCTGCATCCACGTGGTGCCTGTTGAGAGAAACGAGAGAAGCATTCATGCCATCAACTTTTTGAATCAAATCCGTTCATAAAACCAGCAAAAACTTAAGAGAAACATTGAAGAAAACTTCAGCCGTACTTAGTATCACATTCTAAAATGGAATGAGGCGTTATCTCTGCACTGAGTCACTCAGCACAGTAAGTTCCATTGCGCTGACTCACTGGAGAATCCTGATCCGCTCCTGTTCTCTTCTTACCTGACTTTGGATAGGAGGCTATGAGGATATCCGTGTCCTGAAATGGAAATTTTAGAGCAATTTCCAAGGAATCCTGGGTGTGCAGATGTCCAGGAAACAAAATACCATGAAACACTTCCATGACATCCATCCTGGACATATCCAACCGTGACATCTGTAAGTACCTGCTGGTGTCTTTCTGTCCGTCTTTTATAGCTGCACCACTTTTCCTTTTGTGTTTACCTCCCTCTGATTTTTTTTTTTCTGATTTACCTCTCTGTCTCTCTACTCTGTCCTTTCATGCCTCTTTTTCCCTTTGAGCAAACAACACGATGGCATTACTTAAAAAAAAAAAAAAAAACTGTGAGTCACTCAGTGGGTGTTTCTTGCATACAGATGAACAACCTGCAAACAAGATTCTTCCCTAGCCGGTAACACTGAAATACATTTTAAATCATGTAATTCTTTCAAATGTCAATCATACATTTGGTGTCTGAATTGTACTGTTTTATGTGTTTGTTTTATTTTAAAAGAGCCTTCATGAAAGGTGATTCTGAACTTTGAACGGTTGTTAACATGCCTTAGTGAGGAATGAACATTATTTATCAAGAAACAATGATCTGTCTAAAAGAAAAAAGAAAAAACATAATTGATTAACTGTGTCGTGTTTGTTTCTAGTGTGCTGTGCGATCTGTTTGACGCTTTGTTTGCACGTGTCCCATTAATCAGATTTTCTGTACGGGTGAACAGCTCTTGAAAGAAACTGAGTTTACACGACACAAACGGCGCAGAGATGTCTATAATTATAGGAGTTGTAATTCCTTTGGTCTGCAGCGTGTCGAAAGGCTGCATCATTTCACTGTCAGCATTGTTTTTCAGACTTTAGAAGACGGTGGATGGGAGTGTTGCCAGTTTTAATGTCAGTTATGGTTAAAGAAAATGCGAGATATGTGTTAACCCTTGAATGACTGTTTGGAAGACACATTATGATTGTATTCCACAGTGACGAAAATGCGTTTTATTGTGCTGTATTTCGTACCGTTACTGTAAATAATTTGCTATTCAAAACCAATTAAAATACTGTGTGTCAGCTGAAGGGAAATAATAATAGTTGATAGAGAAACTAAGAAGTGCAAATAGATAAATGAATAACTTTTCATAGATTTTGTGATGTAAGTCCACAGTATATATACACTGCCTGGCCAAAAAAAAAAGTCGCCACCAAAAAAAAAAGTGTCACCCACTCTTATATTTCATTTGACCACCTTTAGCTTTGATTACAGCACGCATTCACTGTGGCATTGTTTCGATAAGCCTCCGCAGTGTCACAAGATTTATGTAAGTCCAGTATTGCATTAATTTTTCACCAAGATCTTGCATTGATGAGGGGAGAGTCAGACCACTGCGCAAAGCCTTCTCCAGCACGTCCTACTCTGTGGTGGCCAATACATGTGTGAAAATGATGTGTCATGCTCTCTGAACCACTCTTTTACATTTTGAGCCCGATGAATCCTGGCATTGTCATCTTGGAATATGCTCGCGCCATCAGGGAAGGAAAAATCGACTGATGGAGTAACCTGGTCATTCAGTACATTCAGGAAGTCAGCTGACCTCTGACCTGACCAACTGCAGCAACCCCAGATCATAGCACTGAGCCCACAGGCTTGGACAGTAGACACTAGGCATGATGGGTGCATCACTTCATGTGCCTCTCTTCTTACCCGGGTGCACCCATCACTCTGGAACAGGGTAAATCTGGACTCATCAGACCACATGACCTTCTTCCAGAGTCCAATCTTTATGCACCCTAGCAAATTGAAGCCTTTTTTTCCCATGAGCCTCACTGATTATTGGTTTTCTTAAGGCTACATAGCTGTTCAGTCCCCATCCCTTGAGTTCCCCTCATAGTGTGCATGTGGAAATGCTCTACTTTCACTATGTGCTACTGCTACTGCTGTATTTCCACATTTGATTCACCAAATGTTTAGGTGATCGCCGATCACAATCAATCAGGATTTTTTTCCGACCACATTTCTTCCTCGAAGACGATGGTTCTCCACTATCCTTCCAGTTTTTAATAATGCGTTGGACAGCTCTTAACCCAATTTTAGTAGTTTCTGAAATCTCCTTAGATGTTTTCTCTGCTTGATGCATGCCAATGATTTGACCTTTTGCGAACAGACTACCATCTTTTCCACAACCACGGGATCTGTCTTTCAACATGGTTGTTTAAGAAATGAGAAGCTACTCATTGCATCACTTGGAGATAGATAACTTGTTGCCAGCTGAAAAATAATCGCCCATGCAGTAATTATCCATGCTCTTACCAGTTAGCTTGGTTAAATCCAGGTGGTGACTTTTTCTTTTTTTTGTTGGCCAGGCAGTGTGTGTGTGTGTGTGTGTGTGTGTGTGTGTGTGTGTGTGTGTGTGTGTGTGTGTGTGTGTGTGTGTGTGTGTATATATGTGTGTATATATATACAAACTTTTTTTTTAGGTTATTTTAGGAATCGTTTGTACAAATTGAATGCACTTTATTTTTGTTGTGACTCATCAACAATAATCTACCATATCTACTGAAATCTGGTGGAAAGTATGAAAAGAGTAAAGACTATAAAGCACTGCATCACAATAAGTTTTCTTAAACACTCTGACCTGGTGAAGTGGGCGTCATTTATCGAAGTTTGTCATCTTTATTGACTAATTGGAAAATCAGCTTTGAAGATAAGAGGGGGAAGTTGATAATGGGGGCAATAAATTGGTGCTTTCATAACGGACATCTAACACCTAAGATCATCTCATCGACTGTTCTATATGTTAGAGTGAAGAGAAACTAATTTGATTTGTATCTTTACACAGAACTTATCATTATTATGCATTGTGTCTAACTTGATGAATCAGAATCATTGTGATCTGAAATCATTAAGAAGAACCCTGTTCACCAAATCACCAGGTTATTTTCTGCTCTTTATATCAGCTGCAGCACATCGTGACAGGAACACTGTCAGTCATTAAATCTCAACATTAAGTTAATACTTAACTGTAACCACCATCAGCCTCTGGTTGTTATCTTATTTCCTCTCGATAACAACCTTGTCATTGATAGGAAAGGAAAAATGTGCAATCACTACAATATTAGGGCTGAAATCATCAGTCTATTCATTGATTAGTTGATTTACAGAAAAATGACTAAAATGAACTTCTTTCAGCTTCTCAAATGTGAATCTTTATAATATAACCTACATGTCCTTGTCTTTTATGATAGTACATTGAATACCTTGACTTTTTTGAAAAAACAATAATTATTAATAATATTACAAAAAACATTCAACAGACTGAATGATTGAGAAAATAATCTGCAGATTAATGTCTATTAGTCATTTAATATATCGTATCAAATTTCCTGAATACAGTATACCGTGTTTTGCCTCCAGATCTATTTTTGAAGTTGTGTTTTGTGTGTCTAAAGTTCACGAGGGCTTAAAGACAAGATCCTATTTCATTCCCTGCAGTGAGCGTGTGGCTCTCAGTCAAATCCCCACACAGGACTGTGAAATACCTGTCAGATTACTGTGATATAGCAGTACGCTGGTGTACTGAAACTCATAAAGTAGTCTTACTTTGTATAAAACTCACAATCACTCCCCTTCACAGTTCTGCCCAGTAGTTGCGGGGAACTTGTTTTTCCAAGGCCACAGGAATTACACGCGTAATTCTCTACATTACATGTTGTAAAGTTGAGAAAGAAGCAGTCAAGCTGTGCATTGTTCATTAACCCACAACATCTGCAGAGATTGTGAGAATGTTGAAGCTGCTGTTCATTTACGACTGCTGACGCTGTAATGAGAAACAGACAAAAGAGAGAGGAGGAGCGATGAGCAGAGTAGATGCTTAAAGCCAAAAATCACACCCGAATAGATAGAAAACCTGAGTGGGAATCTGCTGTGCACAAACAACAGAACTTAAAAGGTTAGCGGCTGGCTAGTCAGAAAGAAATTACAGCAGCGTTAGCCAGAGGTAAGAGAGAGGTCAAGGCGAGCACTCTTGGGACTGGGCGCACGGGGGGGGGGGACTGGAAGTTTGGAGGCGCAAAGAAAAAGAAGAGAAGAACACGGTGTGTCAAAGTTTGAAAAATGCTGTCCAAGGTCATCTCAGCCGTATGTCTCACGCTGTGGGTCAGTCACTGTGCCGTCTCTGCGGCTGAGGATCCATTCATGACCAAAGCTCTCAAGCTGATGTCTGAGACCCCGCTCATCGATGGGTGAGTAGAAACGTCTCTTGCAATTTAAAAAAAAAGAAGTGCTTTGAACGATAGTCTTAATTATATCACCTGCTGTCTGTCATAATGAGAACCAGCAGCAGTGAACATGATGCTCTCTGTGGTAAAAAAAACAAAAAAAAAACACACACACACCTCTGGAAGTCATTTCTAGTGGTTTTCCTGCCTGCTGTAAAATCACAGTAAATGATCCAAGAGGCTGAGTGTGTGACTTTTTACTTCCTGCCCTTCCAGCCACAACGACCTGCCCTGGCAACTTCGAAAGCAATTCAACAACCAGCTCAATGTAGTGGACCTTAACACACTTAACACGACGCACACCAACATCCCGAAGATCAAGCAGGGAAAACTGGGAGCTCAGGTACAAACAGAACAGAGTGTACTGGGGAGAGATCGATCAGAGAGAAAAAATAATGAGGAGGTGTAGGTTTGGTCTCTCTAAGCGCCAGCGCCATTCATGCTCTGAATGAAACAAACAATGTGGGAGGATTGCTTGAAATTGTTTAAACTGGTGAGCAGCTAGGAAAAAGGGGAGACAGTGAGCAGTCAACTTTTTGTTCTCCGTGTTACTAAACCAAACTAGATGAAACTTATAGATGCCAACGATTAATTTGTATGCAGATGACACAATTATCTACAGGCGATCCTCATTTAAAGGGTAACTACACCAGTTTTATACATAAAGTGTACTTCTGCATCACATGGAAAAAAAGTGATATAAAGCCTTTTGTGGCTCCAGAGGTGGCTGCGTGTAATCTGTTAAAGTACATCAAGGGATGTCACTCAGTGGCTTAGTTGCATTGTGGGTAATGTAGGCATCAGGTTTTGAAAGCATTCCACTTATCTAACATCACACAGAGACAGTGATATCCCCTTTTTCATTCGACACATCTATAGAATTAGTGGAGTTATCCTGTAATCCTTTAATGGTAGATACATTACAAGTATCATTTTCCTTTTGATGTGTACTTTTGCTGTAAATCGTCTGGTAGCGGTTAATGATTAAAACACTGGGAACACTGTCAGCTGAAGGAAAAATATTTGCCAGAACTTGGAAATGCACTTGGATTAATGAACACTGTTTTCATGATTTTTTAAAAATATGTTTTTAAGATTTCAGTCTCCAGTGTTCAAGTTGAAGGCACTCCGTCAATAAAGCCTCTTGATATCAAAGCAAAATGTTTTTTAAGCTTTATATAAAGAAGATTTTATCTTATATCACTTTAATTTGTACAACTGGTGGAGCTACCCTTTAAATTAGTGACCTGCCTCTCCAAGAAATGTGAATCCATATCATTTTTAAAATTATAAGAGATAAAAAAGTTGTCAGTGGTGGAAAGTGAATAAGTAAATCATCTTCAGGACTGTACTTGAGTGGATTTGAATACTTCTTTCACCATACCACACCTGCCCCTAAACTGACCTTATTAAGTTGATCGGCCAGCTTTGGCCAGCCTGATCCACAAATTCCTTTTTCTATGACATTAGAAAAAAATTGGTGTTTCATTCATTCGAATCAGTTCTTCTCAGTGAAATATGCACATTTTAGATTAGGGGCAAAAAGCACTGGGATGAGATCAGTACTCTGTGTGAGTAGAATATGGAAATACTCAAGTAAATTACAAATATATTAAAACTTCACTTAAGTACAGTCGTTGAGTAAATGTACTAAGTTACATTTCATCACTGAAAAGCAATGATTTGTCTGTACACATCTGTATTTTGTGTTTGGTACTGTTGAGAATTTACAGTTTTGATTCAGACCTTCTCCAGGTGTCCCTTGTTCAAGACATTCTGTGTGTCTCTTTCCACATTATGTAAACAAATTCTACATAACACCATTAAAAAGGGACATGGTTCTTATAAGGAACAGACAGCAGCTCTGTAAATGTTCCCAAGATGTTGTGCCGCTAATTCATTATCTTCTGTTCCTGTGTCAGTTCTGGTCGGCCTACGTTCCCTGTGACACTCAGTACAAAGACGCCGTCCGACAAACACTGGAGCAGATCGATGTGGTCCACAGGATGTGTGAGAAATACCCGGACAACTTCATGTTCGCCACCAGTGCCCAAGGTGAGACTGTGATAGTAGCTTCAGAGACATTTAAGCGTCACTTCCACTCTCTACCTGGCTGAATCCCCCATTATCGCTCACAGACATCAGGACGGCCTTCAGCCAGAACAAGACAGCCAGTCTGATCGGGGTGGAGGGGGGTCACTCCATCGACAGCAGCCTGGGCACCCTGCGCACCATGTACCAGCTGGGGGTCCGCTACCTCACTCTCACTCACTCCTGCAACACGCCCTGGTAAGAGGTTTATGCCACCAAACACACGCACACACACACACACACACACACACACACACCCGTGTGCACAACAGCCAATCAGGCGTCACACGAGTTGTGTGTTTGTGCGTGTGAGGGGAGCGAGCCAGGTGAGGAGGAGTCGCACCGATTCTGTGCTTGTGTAAAAGCACGCTGTGAAAAATGTTCCATTACAAGTAAAAGTCAAACCAAATTTTAAGTCAGCAGAACTTGAGGAAACACATTCAGTTAACTTTAGATAGTAAGTTGAATCAATAAATGACAAATATTACAGAACAAATTTGAAGTCCTTTTAGGTTGTCTCACTTTTAAGAATCAGGTTTTCATTTCAAGCAAAGTGTCGTGCTTATAGTGAAAACAAACAATCGTGACTTATCTCAAAACGTTCTGAGGACATAAAGCACCTGAGATCTGAGAACTTCCTCCCCCACCACCGGTTAAATAAGTAAGGCGTTTCACCATCAGACAACATGGTCGGTTGCGGCTGTGTTGTGGGGAGTTCGGGGGATTCCTGCAGGCCTCTCAGGCTCTCCAGGCAGCAGTATCAGATTAGCCGGAAGAGCATTGAAGTGTTTCACCTGATCACTATTATAAAGCTGCAGTGAGGACTCGAGCTGGTTTCATTGACTGTAAATGTAAACTTACTGAAAAAAAAACCCATCTCTGTGACAGCTGCGTATTCACCTGTCTGTTGTTTGCTCTTTGTTATCTCTGAGTTCAGAATATGTAATAAATGTGCAATTTGTGGCCCTTAAAATCATCAAATTTACATTGGATGAAGTCTTTAAGAGTACTTCAATGCAGTGTCCAGGATAGAGATGTGATCCAAAGTTATTCTTTGACAGATCCAAGAAATCAACTCTAAGTTGCTTTGCTGGTTTCTCTCAGTTTGGCCTTCTCATGGTGACTGTGTCTTCTCCCATCAGGGCTGATAACTGGCTTGTCGACGAAGGATCAGACCCTTCCGAGCATAACGGACTCTCTCAGTTTGGCAAGGTCAGTGAGCTGGCAGAGAAGAGGAAGTTACATGATTTATAATGTGTAATATGTTACCGATTGGTGTCTTCAAATTGTTTTACTGCCATTGTGTTTTATTCAACTTCAGTTTATTGCGCGAATGAGCAAACTTAGACGTTTACTCTCGCAATTGAGATGATGCGTTTTGCAATCAAAGTTATGTTTATATAACTTGGTGAAGTAAATATAACAATAAGAAAAGTAATTAAAGAAATACAGTGACAAAGTAACATTTTCCTTTTTTTATACTGCTAAATGGAATAAGTTCTTATTAAAAAAAACATTCAGTTCTCACGTTACATTGCCTGACAGAACTGAACCAAAGAAGGGTTTTGTTTTTTATGCTGATCTACAGAAATTAATGTCAAAAACACGCAAAGTAAAAAACAGATATCTGAAACAATATTCACTACTATACATGAAGTGGGAAACTGTTGACATGGACCATAGAAAGGAAAGCCTTTAACAGCATTCCCTGTGCACTACAGCAAGTGGTCATGGAAATGAACCGTCTGGGGATGCTCATCGACCTCGCTCACGTCACAGTGAAAGTGATGAACCAGGTGCTCGACATGTCTGAAGCTCCGGTCATCTTCAGCCACTCGTCAGCCTACAGCATCTGTAAACACGCGAGGAACGTCCCTAGGTAAATGTTCTTTGGTCCATAAAAGTATTGATGACCAAGAAAATGTCGTCACATGTCCCGTTTTATTTCTCACAGCCCAAAGATAGTTAATGTTCCATTAGAGAAGACTACGAAAATATTCACATTTGAGAAGCTGAAATCTGTGAGTGTTTTTGTCTAAAATCAACAAATTGATTAAATGACAAATTGTTTCAGCTCATTATCTAAAATGTGGTGAGGAGCCACGACCAGACACTTCTTCTTTAAAGGGCTCACAGGTCGCAACTGTTGGTAGCGGTTATTGTAATTTATAACAAAAGGCACGCTGCATATAAAAAGTACAACAATTCCTTCCGAACTGTAGTGGAGAGGCAGAAAAAAGGAAGTGGTGATAACTCAAAACTGCAGTTAAGTACAGGTGGCACAGAGTCTTGGAAGACAACAGCTAGCCTGACTGCGATGAAATGACCCCCCTAGAACACAGCTCTGTAATCGTCTTTATCACACCAAAGAGTTGAAATCAGCACCTTGTGTCAACTTCTACTGATACTTGTAGCCTGTAGTGGAAGTTTCACAGTAACAGGCAGTAAAACAGTAAACAGGAGATTATTGTGCAGTAAAAAAAAAGAATACGAACAAACCGACAAAGAAGCATCTCAGTGATAACCGGGAGACAAGGACTCTAATAAAATGATAAGAAAGCAGAGGTTAGTACCCTTGTGTACTTCGTTGTTATTGTGTTTGAACGCGTCTCTCGGCCCTGGTCGTGTCTTTCACTGACCCTGCTCCGGAGAGTCCGTCCTGCCTAACAAAGCAGAAACGATGCAGCGTGTCGTTCCTTCCTATAGATCAGAGTTTCTAGGTCAGTAAGTGTTTCACTGTCATGTCACATCCTGTCTGTGTCTCCAGCGAGAGAAAAAAGGGATCGTCATGGTGAACTTCTATAACGACTATGTGACCTGCAGCAAGACTGCGAACATCTCAGATGTGGCCGGTAAACTACTGTTATGACCATGAAGAATACCGTAAACCTAGTTAAATATTAACATTTATCATCATTTCTGTACCCATCTGCTTTATTCTTGACTTTACTGCTCTCATCGCAGATCACTTTGACCACATAAAGAAAGTGGCCGGGGCAGACATAATTGGTTTTGGCGGAGATTACGACGGGGTGACAAGGTGAGTGGAAAACATTCAAACATCAGCTTAAAGGTCAGACATGTGACCTCAGTCATTTGGCCCAAGTTTCAAGAAAGCCTCAAGTCAAGTTCACCAAAAAAAAGTCACTATCTTCTTACTCCCATGTCGAGTGAAATTTTGTAGTCCACAAAACATTTCTGGAACTTCTGAGACAGCAAAACAACACTGCAGCATTCTCCTAAACAACTGAAGTAGATGGGGACTTGTTTTAAAATGTAAAAAACACTTTTAGCTGAGAAGCAATAGTGAAGAGTTCATCTTTAAGAAGGATGTAAGGCTCGCTCTTCAAATAAATGTATAATCTTGGTGCTTTCGGAGTCTTTGATTACTGGGGACGAGCTGTACTGAGCCAATTTATGTTTTTTCAAGCGGCTATTTTGCATGTTTTATGTCCCCATCTACTTCAGTTGTTCAGGAGAACGCTGCAATGCTGTTTTGTTGCAAAGCTCTGGAAATGTTTTGCAAACTACAAAACTTCACCAGACTTATCATCTGCATCTGTAATTATGGTTTCTTACTTTTTTCTTAATCAAAAAAACCCCCCAAAAACTGAAAAAACATAAAATGAAAAGTCAAGTCATGAGTCTTTAACCTGCAAATCCAAGTGGAGTCTCAAGTGATTTAAACAGCCACTCAAGCTCAAGTCCAACTCATGACTCCAGCATACTTCTCTGTCAGTGTGTAGGATTTAGTGGCATCTTGTGGCGAGGTTGCAGATTGAAACTGACCGCACATCCCTCTTCTCACCCTCCTATATGGCGGGTGGCCACTAAAAACCATGAAAGGGGCTACTGGAGAAACATGGCGAACTTCGTGGAAGGGGACCTGCTCCCTCTGTAGATATTAAAGGCTCATTCTAAGTAAACGAAAACTCAATTATTTCTTGGGGTGGCCACACCTTAATGAACGCACAATTGTTAATTTTATATTCCACTTCTGTCAATAGATGCTCCTAACTTTCTACACACTGAACCTTTAAACATAAAGCTGTGCTGAAAAAAAGCAAAAGATCAAACTAAAAAAATGTGACTTTGTATCAAGAAACTGTGTCCAATGTATCTGTCAGACTGCCGGAGGGGCTGGAGGACGTGTCCAAGGTGCCAAATGTGGTGGCTGAACTGCTGAGGAGAGGATGGACTGATGAGGAGGTGAATGCGGCTCTGGGAAACAACCTGCTGCGTGTCTTTACTGATGCTGAGGAGGTGAGTGAGACCAAGACAGACACACACACACACACACACACACACACACACACACACACACACACACACACACACACACACACACACACACCTGTCTGCTGCTTCACTGTCTTATTCTTTGTGCCTCAGGTCCGTGACAAGTTGACTAACAAGAAACCAGATGATGTTCCTATTCCATATGCTGAGGTGAACAAGAACTCGTGCAGGACGAGCCACGGTTACCCCGACGACGTAACTGGAGCCGCGAGTTCACTCAGCACGCTGGCCCTGCAGCTCACACTGGCTCTCCAGGGTCTTCTCTTACTATCAGCTCTATAGACTGCTCATCAGTGCAGTTAATAGGCTGTTAATAGGTTAATAAGTTTACTGTTTAAATTTTAAAAATTGATTTAACAGCTTGTCTGATATTAATGTTTTTCTGCAGGTTAGCTTTAAAAAAATGACCAGATACTAGTGACTTCAGCAGTGTCAGAGTTTACTGAACTCATCTGGCTGTTTTAATTCACCATAAGACCGTCAGAAAGATGCAAATAATAGTAATACAACTGTACTCAGAACACACCCACACACACACAAGTATTCATCAACATCATTACACTGACATTTTCACAGGGAGCAGTAAATGTCCATATTTTCTGAGAGAGGATCGCCATCTAGTGTTCCTAGAGTGCAAGAAATGCAAAATGTCCCATTGGCCTCTCAGCTCCAATTTGCCTGTTTTGAATTTACTTTGGGTTACAAACATGTGACGTGATTTAGCTCTGTGGGGTGGTGGCATGATCATTTGGATACAAAACAGTCAATGTTTCCTCAAGGACACCAAGCAGTCTGTGGAAAAAGTTTCAACACAACAAAATGGCATGAGATTCTTTGCGCAACTGTAAGACCACTGAGGATGAAATCATAACGTGACTTTAATTAAAAAAAAAAAAAAAAGACCTCTCCTGAGGGTTAATCAAGTACAGTAGTGTGTTTTTTTTCCTATCACACAGTCACAGACACACTGCAACCTTGAGCTCAACAGCCATCAATTCAGAGTGTTTGTGTGTAGCGACATTGACAGGTAGATTGTCTCCACTGTTTAACATGACATATTCATTTAAAAAAAGAAAAATGTGAAAATGAAGAAGACTCAGGCAAAAAATCTACTGTCCTCCAGTGAAGGTTGGTGCTGTTGAATTCTGAAGCACTGATCCACGGATTACACAAAGAAACCCACCGTCCAGCAGCATTAAACAACTTGAACGAATGACCCACAGGCTTGTGTAGGCAAATGAGAGAGATGGGGAGGGGCTCATTTTTCATGTCACGCTACAATCTGCTCATGTATGGCCAATAAAAAAGATTTGAAAGAAAAATACAGGAAATTGTTACATAGAGCCCCTTTAATTTTTACTAATACTAATACACACAGGACACAGTTCATCATCTTTACAGGACAGAGAATGGGTGAGCTGCAGTCGTTAACACATTTGCAAACTCAAAATCACCTACTTCCAGCCTTTGAGGAGAAAAGTAAAATAGGCATATATAAAAGATTAAAAAAAGGCACCTTTAAACAAAAGTTTGTAACCTAAAAAAGTGGTTTATGGAGTGGAAAAACTTCAGCTGCAGACAAGGTTCATCATCTATTTTTCCCCACAAAGATCCCAATTTTTGGCAAAATGCTTTTAAGTGAAATAACACCATCATGTTCAGTGACCAGTGCATCATTTAGCGCCCTCTTGTGTGCTTCACAAGTAAAACACAGGACTCCACAACAACAGTGTGTGTGACCGAGTTGTGTGTCCTGCTGCTCCTCGGGATCCTCTCCGCACTGAGACACTGCTGGTGAGTCAGACTTAATGAAAAGGGTGTGAGTAACTCACAAATGGACAAAGGGCTGCAGCTCACATGATCGACAGAAGCTGCTCGGTTAAGAACAGCGTTTCTGAACAGTTTCTGGGCAAATTTGTGTCTGAGAAGCTGGTTCCAGACAGGCGAGCAGCGTGACCTCAGCAGAGGGTGATCTAAGGCTGCAACTGAACATCATCTGCATTATCAATCCATTTGTCCATTATTTACTAGAGTAATCGTTGTCAGAAAATCCAAGGTGACGTCTTCAAATGTCTTATTTTATTTTTGTCGGTCCAAAAATGATATTCAAGAGGATGACAACCGTATCTTTGCTTGGAAAACTGCTTATTACTAATTCATTGATGACTGACTACTTGGTGTTTTGACAAATCGATCAGTCAATCAATTATTGCACCTCTAGTGTGATCTAAATATCTGAATATTTTGTTGTTTTTCTGTTCCTCCTCTATGACAGTATATCTAAACTGCACATTTTTGGATTGAGGACAAAACAAGACATTTGTAGGACATCATCTTTGGGCTTTAGAAAACACCGATCAACATTTTAAAGACCAAACAACTACTCTATCAGTCGAGAATGAAAACAACCGTTAGTTGCTCCAGTGACATAAACGTTTAGCTGAAGATGGCCACTGTTTTTTCAGTGTGCTACTTGAATCCACGTGAGAAAAAAAAACACAACATAGTAACAGCTTCAAGTGTCAAATGTAACAAGAAGATCTACTGTTGAAAAAGTAACAGACTTGGAGTCAACACTCTAAAGTGCATTACATCCCAGCCAAGGGCGGTTCGTCAGTTGAGGTATGACCAGCCAGACGATAATGAAATAAGGGACGTTGGCAGACTGTCTGTAGAGGTATGTCTATAAAGAGGAGGAGGGATAATCCAAGTCTGTTTAGAGGAGTTATCACAGGACCTATCTCAGTGTCTCATTCTCTTGTCCCTGTGTTTCACTGTCCGTCACAAGAGGGGGTTGAGTCAGCACAGCGATCCTGTAAGGCAAACTATCTTTAGTCAACATCTTCCTGGTGGCAGACACCAGGCGGGAATAGTTATCAGGGTTGTACTCGGACAGCGGGGGTCGGGTGTGCAGTAACGGCAGGCTGTCCCTGTCGGGCCGTGACCGGAGGAGTGGAGGCCGCCGATGGCACTCGCCCTCCTTCATGGAGTCTGGGAGCGGCTTGCGTTTGCTTTCAGGTAGAAGCATTATGGACAACACGGAGAGCACGGCGAAGGAGGCGAAGACGACGTGGTGGAGGAAGTAGCCGCCATTGTTTTGGAGCTCCATCAGGGAGGAGGCCGCCATGCCAACACAACCCGCTGCCAGCACGAGGCCGAGGCATCCACCTCTGACAGAGAGAGGGAAGAGGAACAGGGAAAATGAAAAGGAATCATCAGGGGGCGACATCACAGTGAAACGATCAGACAATACTTTACGGCCCTGTGCTGTCTGTAGCCTCAGCCCTTCTTTGACAATGACTGACAAAAAAAGGCAAAACCATTTCCTCAACAGGAGTAAACTGTCATAGCAGCAGACTGATACATACAATAACACATCATCAAATAAGCCGTATTAGGGTTTGGCTACACAGATCAGAAGCTACACAATAAGAAAACTATATTGTCAGCCTCATCACTCACCGAACTACAGTTGGCATCACCTCACAGGCGAAGAAAACACTGAGCATGGCGAGAGCCTGAGAGAACAGCAGACCCACGACAGAAAGCACCAACACCAGGCCTCCACGCAGGTCTGAGACAGGAGAGAAACACTGATTAATGTTCAGTTATCTATTAAATTATCAGACGTTTAACTGTCCCAGAGTTTAGTGGAAGTCCCTGCTCTGTGATATCCAGCTGGGACATTCTTTGACACACGTTTTCTTTGGGCTGAAACTTACATAGTCTCTCACTATGGCTTTCCTGGCTTTTTCTTGTTGTGTTTATGAATGTTGGTTTGGGGTTTTGAAGTGAAAATGAATAACAGATAATAGTTTTAACTGCAGCACCATCGTAACCAGAGCTATTCGAGATAACTGGCGTGACCCCAACATTGCATCTATAATGAGGTCCTGACCCAAAATGTTCTACGCCATCTCCCTCTTAGCTAAGCTTGAAAAAAATGGTGCATCTACATTATTATATCATCTACACACAAATACACCTGATATTTGACAGAGTTGTAAATGAAATAAAGATGCGGGTGTTACGTACACTGAGTGAGGGCCAGCAGCAGCAGAGATGACAATCCGGTGATGATGGCGGAGAGCAGAAGCATGCCACGCCGACCAAAACGATCGACGGTCTGGCAGATGAAGATGCAGGCCAGTGCTCCGGTCAGCACTCGGAGAAAGTAGCTGAAGTAGAAGTTGGTGGAATAACTGCGCAGGTTTCTGGTGAAACAGTACTGAATTCCTGTTCCAATGAACCTAGGAGACATGAGGGAGTCAAAACCATGAACATCTAACACACTGCACGTCAATTTTGATATAAAATGGACATTTTGTTTTTGCTTTTTCACATCACGAATATAAACTTACAGTGTGAAGCTGAGAATGAGGCAGTTTTTCCAGATAACGCGAGTCCGACGCAGCTCCAGGACTGAAAAGTATTTCGGCCGGCAGTCTTCGACATATGCTGTGTCAATTTCTGCAGACAGAAAAGAGGGAAAGTTTAAAGGAAAGGTTGGAATCTTGCCATCACAAATTCTAATAATGGCTGCCGATAAGTGTATCACAATTACAATGCATCAAAATATGGATTGGAAAAGTCTGGGAACTCAATGAGTGCAAATAACAAACACACTTCAAGGCCAAAATGTATACAAGCAGAGAGGTGGAGTTGTGTGATAGGCCTGTGGAGGCGATATTTATGACTTAAAGAGGAACATACTCCCCCCCCGAGAATGTTGTCTTAGCAAAATGACAGAGGTCCTGTCCTCGCTGCAGCAGCCCCAGGTTTGAGTCTGATCTGTGTGTCGTCCCCCCTCTCTTTAATCCGATTTCCTGTCATCTCTACAAGCTGTCCTACTAATAATGCCAAGAGAGGCCAATAAAATACTTCAAATAAGTGTCTAGAAAATGACACTGGACTTATTTTTTTTGACTGCAGCCCAGGTGACGTCACTGGTTCAACAGAGCACTTTTCCGACTACAGCCTTTAGAAAGATGTTGGGTGTGTTTGTTCTTTAAACTTAAGGGGAGTCCCATGTGCCTTTTTCTCCCTGTCCTTGTCACTACATGCTAAATAAGAATATTTTTTTATGACTGATTCTTTGCTCGTTAACAGTAACAAATAAGCAACTGTTTTGAAAATGGATTTATTTATTGAAGTCATTTCTTTTAGCAAAAATGCCACAACTCTCTCAGTTGTAGTGTTGCATTTGTTTCAGTTTTATGATTTTGTGTTTGATGACACAGTAAACAGAAAGGTTTTTCTGATTGGTTAGATGGAAAGAAAGGCAACATCTGAAGATGCAGGGAGGCTTTAGGGCAATAAAAAGAATTTCTAACCGAAAATAATGTTAGTTGCAGCTCTAATCCTGTTTCACTTGGGAATATGAACCGATAAGAGTTGTCAGATGACAGCTAGGATATTAATATTTTCATTCTGACTAAACATGTGCACAAGATGGAGTTTTGACATTGTGAGAAAAAAACAAAACAAGTACTGCCTTCATGTCGGCCAAACAGAAAATATGACAGCGCCAGTCGTGCATTTGAGGTCACTGCAAATTGATTAGGATTAGAGCCTGCTTATGTTTAATATTTTTATGTGCGGAAACTCATGACAAATTTGTATGAAAAGAGACAATTTATTCATGATCTGGGCAATGTTTAATCAAGATTATGCAACATTTTAAGTCTTAAAATCAAACTGCTTTAGAAGAAAAAAACTTGGGCTTTTGTAACCAGTTTGTGTGTGTGTGCATGTGTGTACCTGACAACAGGGTTTCCCCAGGGTAGATTTCATCTTGCAGACAAACTCCATTCCTGGTGGAGAATTCCTGCAGGCTCCTCTTGGCCTGGGCGATCTGAGTTGTGGCCAGCAGCCAGCGAGGAGACTCAGGAAACACTGACGCACAGCTGAGGAAAAACAACTCTGTTGTTAAATCTCAGATAGATATTGAGCTCAAACATGGTCTGTAACATCAACAAAGGGTGGGGACGTACAGATGAACGCATGGGCAAAAATATTCCTGGCATTTTTTGGTAAGATCACATGTATAAATAAAATGTTGTAATTTCAGCACTACTTGATATAAGTTTATTGTGCACATATAGAAGGCATTGGGACACGTGTGTTTCCACTTATAAAGTTTTTCATCGTTACGTACACAAGATATTTAAAATATACTATGCAAGATTTTCCTAAGAAACAATATACAGACTGGTACAAACATGATCCCTCTCAATCTATCTGCATCTACAGAGACCCTACACCCTGCCTGTTTTTTCTGATTGTTGTATAATTTTGTTCTTTCCAAGATGTTTTTGGGTGTTAGTCATTCAGTTGATTTGGGGTCGTCAAACATGGAGGCCTTGGGTTCATGGCCTGCCAATCTGCAGCATCTGTATTTGGCGATCTGGGAATGAGACCTAATCAACGACCTTTAGAATTTCTACACCTTGTATCATATCACATCCAAGCACTTTCTGGACATTTGCAATTTCAAACTATTCCAGCCCCTTATGGCTGTGGGACAATCATGTTAAGTAAGAGCATTCTACAGAAGGGAGACAAATATAACAGAAAATATAACAAGTTTAATAATGTGTCACTGCTCCACGGAGTTAGTATGGATAAAATTACAATTTCAAGCAGTTTCAAGGACTTTAGCCAAACTCTAAGCACTTGTCAAACCTTGAAAATACCAGTGTGTGTACCAGTATGTGTTTGTTAAGGATTTCCAGCACCTGTTCGAACCCTGTTGCCAATCCTGCATAACATCCCTTTAAAAGTGTGTGTGGAGGAAGATTTCTTACTACTGGAAGATAGAGACACTCATAGTTCTGCTTAATGACACACAGCACCTGATATGCACTGTGAATGTGATTGAAATGTCTTGTTATGATGTCGTATATTCTGTTATTTGTTCTCAGGTTCTCAGGTCCCTTTCATAAAAGAAATAAAACACTCAGGTGTGAGGCTGAAACAGGACCGACTCCAAACTGCAGATGGGTCAAACATACATTAAAGCTTCACCAAACACAATGAAGCCAACACACATATTACCAGATGACTCACCACCAATAAGAAAGCAGCAGGAGCAGAGGCAAAGTCGCCACAGCCTGGAGGACGGGCCAGTCGCGGCACAGAATGGCGATACCCGGCAACAGCAGCTCTGCGAACACGCCGAAGAAGCTGCTGATCATGGCCACCATGAGACGATGGGGAGGGTCACACAGCTCCAACCCTGAGAGAGGCAGGAAGACAGATATTATCAAGACACAGATGAAGCCAAACTAATACATTTGTCCAAAACCAATCTATTGTCTGTCAGGAAATGAAACCCTTCACACATGAAGCTACTAAACAATCTGCCCTCTCTTGTATTGCGTTCTCCGCAGACAGAACACTTAAATATAACAAATACTGTTGCATGTCTGTGCGTGTACTAGTCTCTTTTCTTTTGCCTACAACCTTGTTGCACTGTGTTTGGTAGTTCAAAGCATAGTAACACTGCTGGGACATAAAGTACTCCTAACTTTCAGGCACTGACGTAAACTTGTTTGGGAGCGTGTGAAGCTGAGAGAGTTTCTGCTGAACTTTGACCTCCTTCCCCTCCGAGCTCTTACTCTCTTTCCGCGTCCTCCCAGAGTCAGAGGGGAAACAAGGAGCTCACTTCCTGCTCACTTCCTCGCCTTCAGTTCTGTCCAACTATTGTTTTCTCCTCTCTGCGGAGGAGTAGCGCTGGCAGGACATCACAGAGAAACATTTCTCTCAGGTCCCATCCCGCCCAGCCCAACATCAGCCTAATCCAAAACAGAAACAAACACCCCAAAAATCTGGACTCAATCTAGCCCTGACCTCACAGGAATGTGGGAGTATGTGCGTATGTCAAAAAGAAAACACAAAAGTGTACCTAGTACCACCTCCTCCCACGCAGGAATGAGTTCTACAAATGTTATTACATTCCTGTGCTGCTTCACTCTTGTTTTAGACAGCTCCAGAAAGAAAATACACTGTATTTGATGCACTACGTTTTCCTACCAGTCAGATGATATCTTTTTAAAGAGAAACATGATTAAGAAGGGGAGCTAAAGCTTCGTGACAGAGGGGGCGAACACCGGAGAGCCCCTAAATGAGGACAGCTGAGAGGTAGAAGTAAAAAGAAACCGACCAGTTGTCTGCTGTCAGTCCGAGCTCAGCACATCGCACTGTAGTTTCTCATCAGCTCAAATTGCCCCACAACTCTTCAAGTCTGTCAGTAGGAATATGTGGACATATTTGTCATTCCAGAGTGCAATCAAATATGTAGCTCACTGAACTTCTGTGTGTCCCAACAATTAGCATATATATCAGATATTATTTGTGTTAGCATAAAGTTTTTGAAGCTAGAATGAAGAAAAAGTCAACAAACACATCTGCCTTAACCAGAAAATCACACAACCCGTGCAGTGGATCAATGCATGTCGATCGAACTGCAAGTTTAAATCTCCATGGCAAATTAAAAAAGGTGCAATCCTAAAGATCTTTATGAAGTCAACCCACATATTTTATGCAATTTATCACGGGCATATTTCAGCAAAAGTTGTTCAAAACATTAAGGTTCAGTAATCACTTCTCCACTTCATTGTTTGTGATGGGGTCCGCCATTCCCACACGGGATTCAAATTGACTTCATCCACACAAGGAAGTCACAAGAAACAATGCAACATGTAATCTAGTGTTACAGTGAGTTTTTTTGGCTGTGCTGCAAACTAGAGATGGGCATTTCAAGCAAAACATGCTATTGGATAATCACTGGGAACTATTAAAGGAAAATATATTTTTCAAGACAAAAACATAGTAACATGAACTATTACAATGTTAATATCTGATCCCTAAATGGAAATGATATATCAGTTGCTCTTCTGTTGGATTTTTTTTAGATTGTTGTCTTTGCCAAATCAACCTGGACAGAAACCTGACAGATTACAATTTAACAATTTAAGAAGAGATTTAAAATGTTTTTCCAAGGTATTAAAAAGATATATTTTGTTTTCTTCGTTGTACCCAAAGTTGTTTTACCAGCATCTACGAGTTGTTTTATAGTTCATTCAAATGTTCTCTCTGAGCAGGGATCAAAAATGTAGACTTTGTGTTAGTAAAACACTATTTTGAGAATGTTCACTGCACAGGCCCACCACTGTTAGGTTATTTATTATACAAGAAGATTAGACAATGGCCTAATGCTCTACTGGGTACGTTTTTGGCTCCATGTTTTATTTGTGTTTGAGCCTTCAGTATTTCCTTTAAGTTACTTTCAATTAAAAATATTGTTCTCCTCAGAAGACATGGTTTTTAAAATGTCTAGAAGTCACAAAACATTCAGTTAATGAAGCAGCAGCTACTGCTTCTGAAGCGACTTCTCAAAAACAAATCTTGTTTTTAGCTGGAAAACTGTGGATATCTTATCAAACAGGCCTGGGTGTAAATGTATTCATTCAACATGAGGGTTATGCATTCTATTAAATGTGGACATTTTTTACCCAAGAAGAAAAAATGCATCCTCTTCATCCCCTTCATGTCATTAGATGTCCTAATATAATGAACTCCCATTTATCAGACTTGTGGTTGTGATCTGATGGAGGTCATTTATTTATTCTTTATGATATCAGAGAGACTTGAGGAGATGGGAGTTGCTCACAGACGAACATTATGTCAATACTTGTTTCTCCTGTCATTGACCTGTCACTCATATATAATCATAGCATGTATTTCAAACTTTCGTTGTTTTGTCTTTGGTTTGTCTTTCAGGTCTCGTTCTTGACTTTCAGACATCAGAAATAAATGTATCGAGCATGTTTTAAACGTGTTTGTGTTTCCTGAAATAAAGATAAGATGGGAGAGATAGGCAGGATTTCTACTTCGCTTCTGCAAGGGCACAGTGGGATTTTTCTTATCTTTGACTGATAAGATCGTTCACCGGTTTGCTCAGTCGAAACGCTTGCATTAGGCATTTGTATTCTGTTTTTATCTCACAATCTGATTGTTTGGTTTGTTTTCCCAGAGTAAAGCACTAAAACAGACTGTGACTACTCACTGTGCAGTCACAGACAGTCTGCTTGACTCAGGAGCTCACACTGTACAGCACCAGCATGACCGCATTTTATTCTACAATGGGAATCACATGGCCACGATTTATTACATTTACATTGCTTTACATTTACAGAACATTAGATTTTCGTCAAGAGAGAATTCTCTTAATCAACTTACATTAAACAATCATCAGCGAGTCTTAATAGTCAAACCTTTGAGAGCATGCGGAGTTGAGGGACTTTTCCAATAAGTGCACTTTCCAACAGTATGTCTCAGACTGAACAACTGGATATACAGTACAAGTAAAAGTTCATGTGTCTCTTTTTTCCCATTTATTTCCCCATTGGATTCTCATTTAGCCTATTTTAACCACGTTTGTGTACTTTGCTAATTTATGGAACTCTTTGGGAGTAACAGAGTAAAGCAATTCAGCAAATAAAAATATATTTACATAAACACAGTGGCAACAAGTGACTTAGAGTGAAGCGTAGGAATCTAAAAGTGCTCTCTAAAATAAACAAAGAACTCAGCAAGAATTCGCAGCATAGGAGGAAGGAGTTTTTCCCAAATCCCCCAGAGAAGTCAATTATTGAATAAGGCTGCAGGAAGCTTAACCGTTAAATGTTTATACAGGGTACTCACTGGCAATGTATGAGGAGACAAACACCCCGGCGAGCATGGCGCCCTGAGAGAGGCGCAGCAGCAGAAACATCACCGCACTGTTGGACAAACACACGGCTACACCAAACAGACTGGACAGACTGATGGAGAGGAGGAAGCAGCGCCGGCGACCCAACCTGAAAACCCAAACTTTACCATTATCTCACAGGAATATTAAATAAATATGTATGTTCACCTTGTGTAGTCAAAGATGCCAGTTCAAGGAGTTTTACTGCCTACTGGAACTAATGCATGTTGATATTCCTGAGCTTGTTTTTCAGCTGTCGATATTTCACAAATAGTTGGCCCATTCATATATTTTACAAAACGTATTCACAGTTCTCATGTAACAATTCAGGCTGCACAATATTGAAAAACATAGACATCGCTCTAATTCAGTTTTTTTTGTTTGTTTTTTTGCAATATATATATAGCGATACAGGAACATGCTAAAATATGGGAATTTTCCGAAGATAACTTGTATAGCTCTGATTGAAAAGAGTTCATCCTTCTAGAACGACTGGAGTGGTTTTGAAGGGAAATGCATTTTATGAAAGGACCTAAGCAGGGCCTGCTGTGTTTGATTTATTGATTGAAAAAGATTGTGACTGGTAGTTTGCTGGTTGACTCCCAAACAACACATTTCCATGTCTCCCAAAACCCCCAAATTGGACTAAATTATGCAATATGAGACAGACTTAAAAATGTTGCAGCATGACATGTTGGAGCGCAGCTACAATTACAGCGTCACTCATTTGACCGTGCAGAATGGGACCACTACATTTGTGCACATTGCCGTGTCAATGCTGAAACGATATGTGCAGCCTTAGTAACAATGTCATCTCTTAAAATGCGATACTGAACACGGCAGCATAAAAAAGTAAAATCATTATTTACCAGTCGCACAATGTACCGAGGAAGATGTATCCCAGGATCCATCCTACCATCAAGCAGATATGCTGCAAAGGGATTTTCCAGTAGTCACTGCAAACCAGGTTCCACTGTGAAAGAAGACAAAGAAGTACATTCAGGCATTTCTAGTCCAAAACAAAACTCAATATTAACTTTGGAAAAAGAAAGGCCTCTAAAACGGAGAGCATGGCCATTCGATTAGGTTTAAAAAGAGACTAACGATTATACAACGTACAGTATCATGAGTTTTAAATAAAAATTCTCCATGTGGATAGCGACATACTGTACCAACCAGCGAAAACTGTTTGTGCTCTCTCTACCCTAAATAAACTCTTTTGGGATTAAACCAATGTTTGTGCATTTTGTTTTTAAACTAAAAAAATCTTTTAAAAAAACGTCACAGATACATATTTATTTCCTACACCAGCTGCGTTTTTAGAAAAAACAAAAACACTCAAACAGTGAGTGCACGCCCAGGGACCATCTCCAGCCAAGTATTAATACACATTTAGTGCTCTGGTGAGGACCGTACGTGAGACTAAAAATAAGATACAGTGGCCTTGCTCGTTGTATTGCAGGAACATGTCGCCCAGTGTGACCCATTAATGCGTCTTCAATGGCTTCTGGATAACAATTGAGCTCTACCGCACAGAGAAATGAGCCCTGCATTCTTCTGCTACTTGTTTTGGAGATCTGTTGACATGTCATCATCAGCAAAATTCCTGCAGCCGTACATGAACATTTTACACGTATGAAGTTTCAAGCGTCTTTGGTTTCTGTGAATTCTACTACGGTGCCCCAGATGTTGCCGACAAGCCGCATTCATCTAATTTGACTACGTAACAGGGGATAACGGCAGGATACCAGTCAAGTCGGACACACAGATGGGTTTCTGTGAGGAGGCAGGAATGTAGATCATGTCGTCTATAATTGAGTTAAGGTGTCTGCTGACAGTTATTACATTAGAACAAAGCAGAGCTCAAAGTAGAGCGTGCTCTACTCCTGGTAAGTAACAGTCACTGCTTTCCCCACTGCTACTTTTCCCTCCATCTCCTCTGCATGTCCTCCGTTTGGAGTCAAGGCATTTCCTAACAATTAACATTTACCAAACCCTCAGGATATCTGCTGGACAACATTACTTACAACCTAACACAAGTAGATTTTAACCCATTCACTTGTTGCTGAACTTCACCAACACATCATGACTATTGTGACGTTCTCCTTGTCAAAAAATACACAGTAATTTCACTTTGCTATGGCAGAAATTCAGGCAGCGACATTGTACAGTAAATCACTAATAAAAAACTGCTACGCAAGTGAACTATAACTACTATAACACTAATTGAGGGCACATGTCATCTGCAATAGAGGTCTGATATTTTCAATGGCGACATGACAATAAAGTAGAGATTAGGCCAGATTAATTTGCAACAGCAACCTAAAGCAAATGTAAAATGTCAGACGCACATTAATCAGAGAAGGGATCCCCGGGGAAAAGTCTGAAGACGTTCTGGTACATTACTCTCCCTCATAACCTGTGTTTACATTATGTGCAGAATCCCCCACGTGCCAGAATAATACACGCAGTCATGCTTGCTGAGTGGTTATTCACATTGAATCAAGAATGCATGGAAAATAAGCAAGACATGAAGGTCTTAAAAAGTTGATTTCAAAACAACGTCTCTCTTGAACACAGGGCAGTAAGGATATATAGGGAAGTCACAAATGGATAAGTCGGATAAACATGACACGCATAGACCACTCTAAGTGTCCCACAACACCGATGCTATAAACACTCTCCTCCTCTGTCTCAAAGAAAAACATTTTTAGAGGATTCTTTGTACAACTGTGCTCCAAGGTTTTTCTGTTGTTTTCTTTGGTGGATTTCAAGGTGATGATTGCATTGTACTCTATTCACTTTTTCCTCTGGCACAGCAAACAACGTCATGGGGAGAGGAAGCTGCTGCAAAGGAGGTGTTCGGGGTCTCAGGAAGGAACATGGAGGCCTCAGACTTCCCAGAGCGGGAGCAACAGCTTATCAGGAGGGGAAAAAAGGAGAGTATCTACTTCCTTGGAGCCATGATGCAAAAAACACATAGAATACTACAAGTAGTGGTTGAGGGGTAATTACCCATAATGACTTCTTCATCCTGCTTGTCTCCTCTGAAGCTCAAAAGTCTCATTCCTGTGGTTTAGAGACGGCATCAAACACTCTGAGGTGTGTTACAAACTCCTGTGCTGACACAGCTGTAACGTGCACATGTGAGGCCCTTGTAAGTGTCACATGGAGAAATATTTTCATTGGAACTCTTAATCAGTATTTGCAGACTGGGATAGATCTTTGAATAGCTGACGACTAACAGACGACGGGGAAGATAAACTCCATCTTGCTGTTTATTTACTCGCAGTCGTGTTGATAGCTGTTGGCTATGGTGTGTCTGACACAATCAAACAGGATCCATATTCTGCTTAAAAGTCAATGCACACCACACACGCTTCCTCAGGGTCCACAATTCAGTGTAGACATACCGTAAGAACTACGAAGCAGAGGGAAAGCACCCTGCCAAACAGATGAGTCAGAGTGAAAAAGAAAGTTTTAACTGTGCAAATATTGACTGAGTGATGTGAACAACCGTTTTTACGACCACATGAGCCTCCAGCAGAGATAAACTGCTGTTACTGAGCGGACACTGGAACAGATCCCAGCTCGGCACCACCATCTTGGAGCAAGACCAAAAAATTTGAGTAGTTGTGAAAGTGAAAAAAAACAAAAAAAACAACAAAAAAAAACGGGGGAACTGCTTGTCCAGTCTCTGAGTTATTGCATGTGAAAGTTAAAAGATGCAATGTGTACTAATTTTGGTTGATAATATTCAGAACTGAAATTATCAGCAGGAGGTGAAGGACTGACAGTTTTGAAGTTATGACGTCTAGCATGTTTAGCATGCTAAAAAAGCTAACCCCAGTTCAAAAGCTCAAAGAGAAAACTATGCGCACCTGAATGCAGCATCACTGTGCTTTCCTGTGTGGTTTGTATTGGCAATAAAACGTTTTCTGCATGGAGTTCACGACCGCGCCCTCGAGTCACAACAACAATTCAGAAAGTTCGAGAAAATGTTGGCAGTGGACGAAAGTAAACATTGGGTGGTCACGTATCATGTGGGGTTTCTTGTCACTTTAGTACTGGAAACAGCTGTAGTTTGAACGCTCTGAGTGATAAAATTCGAAACAACATTCTGACACTTGAACACACCGAATTTGGAAGAACGACTTCCCAGCTTGAGAAACAGGACCATCTGAGGAGCACTTGAATGCAGCGTAAACAACCAGTAGTTTCGAGCTGCTAGTCCAGAATGCTAGCTCCACAGCTAACCGGGCTAACTAACTAACTGCCCCTTGAGTTGGCAGCAGTTAGCTGTCACTGTTGATATGCCGCCCCCTAGTTGTTGAGTGTGAATTCAACAGGTGGCTTAATTCTTACATATTGCACCTTTAAATAAAGAAAAAGCGGGGAAAACCAACAACCTTATGTACGACTGCATCCAGAAAAGCTGTTTTTTATGGTCTCCTCGGAGTTAAGATGTGGACTAACTAACTTCAGGTGAGTTTATCCTCCACTTCATCCCCGTTTCTTACTCCTTTTAAAGATTCAAAGCCCCACACAGACCTGAGAGATGACCAGCAGCCTGAAAAGTCTCCTTACCTCAGTGACAAAGTTGCTCTGGAGCCCGGCTCCGTGGGTGTACTCCCACCCTTTGGTGCAGGACACCCTTACCCTGGGCACATTCCCGGAGAAGTCCGAGCTGTTGGACGTGTACCTGAAGAGCTCACAGTGGCTGAGCCCGGTGCCGTTGACCCAGGGGATGGCGAGGTTCAGGTACCCCTTCCTGGTGAAGTTGCTAAGGAGGAACGTGGAGGGCAGTAGCAGCGGATCCGGTCTGCAGTGGTACGAGTCCGGGATCAAAGTGTAGAACACGTCGCTGAACAGATTCAACATGACGGCGAAGCTGGGGAACCAGCTGAACACGACCACGATCCGGTTGTAGCGTCCGTAGCCGCCGGTGTGAGGGAAAACCTTCGTCTCGTAGTCCATCTGAGGACGAGAGCGTGCGGGGACCAACGGTGCTGTGGCCATGGCGCAGTGAGAGCGCACACTGTGGTGACAGCGCGCAGAGGGAGCAGGTGAAGAGGAGGAGGAGGAGGAGGAGGAAGAAGAGGAGGAGGAGTTCAGGGGACCGACCTATGAGACACCTGCTGCTTCAGTGACACATGTCAGGGTCGTCCCTGAGTCACGGAGCCTACACGGCCGAGTCACCAGACATAATGGTTGGATCCGGTCCGGATAGCGTGTGACTCTGGAGATGACTGAACGGATTAAAATGATATTTTTTAAAATATTTTTGAAAGATAATATGAAGTTGTGACATCAGAAAATGGCAAATCAGGACTGTTAAACTGGTAGTCCATTGATTAAAGGGGCAATATGTAGTTTCTGGACAATAAATTCAAACTCAGAATTTTAATATTTGTAATATAAATGAGGAAATAATACAAACTATATATTTAATTTTCCAGTAAGGGAATAAACAAGCTGCTCTCAGAGGAAAATAAGATCTCAGAACACTGTGGCAGGGTCCACCACATATAAACAAAGTAAAACAGTATGAAATTGCATTGCCCCTTTAAGATCAGTTTCTTTATTTGGTCATGCAAAGTGAAGAGTTTGTTTTAGTCTATGAAAACGTTTCTCCTCTGATTACACTTTTTCCTCCGAAACCACGTAGTGCACAGAATAGTAATTCTAAAACAACATAATCCAAGATGTACAGACTTTTGTATCATCCCTACACTTAAAAAAAAAAAAAAAAAAAAAGAAGAAGAAAAAAAAAGAATTAAAATGTAAAATAATAAAGTAATCCTGTCACATACGTTTAAGGTAAAGGGTCACATTTAATGGGAAGTGTTTCTGACATGTACTGTCTGTATACATTAAATAACTACAAGTGTCATTTATTACAGGAGACAGAATAATCCATGTGAAATGCCTGACTGTTACATAAAACAGTTTATAATAATAATAATAATAAGTAAGCTGTTTAATTCATCCACATTGACTCAACATGACAGAAAAACTTTGTATTGTATGTAAAAGTTTATATTAAATTAATGTAAAGAAAAATTAGATGGAACATTTACATAAAAATCAAAACACTTAAAGTCAACGTGTGAGGCATAACTATTGTTTCGAGTGTAGGTGTATATCAGGCTCCCACAATGCAACTCAACAACTGTCCCTCCCCCTAAATGGCCACTAGTTTCACTCACCTGCAGTCTGAAATACAGACTGTTTAAACTTTCAAATCTTTAAATAAAAACGTGAGACGTCCCTTATGATGTCATCACTGAGGATATTATACTATATACTGTTCTCCTCCTGATGGGTAAACACAGAGCTTCATGGGTAAAAGAAGTTGTATCGCTCCTTTAAATGTGTTTATAAAATCCTGTTGTTTTTGATTCTTAACATTTACATTTTTTGCCTAAACTATATTTCTGACATTAAGATTAATAATGTCCTTAAATCACAAAAAATGATATTAAAGGAAAATGTAAAACATGTCTAATTACTTTATATTTTACCATATAAACACATTATTTTATAATCCAAAATCTAATCAAACTATCTTTTTTTTTTAATACGTACTTTTTTCATTTAACTAACTTCTTTTTCTATCGTACTGATTTTTATTCTGTACTTTTGCCCGATTTCACTTGTCATATTGTCTAACTAGGTATCATTTTATCCGTATAAAAAGTTTATTATAAGCTCCCGTACTTAATATCCATGGAGATCTTCAAGGTTTTATTGACAGCCTGGATTAAAGTGTTTTGTTCTCCTTTATGCTCTCGGGGCTGGGACGAGCTCTGGATCAGTTTCGTCTGACATGCTAAGGTGAAAGTCAACAGTCACATTCCCTCCAGCAAAAGAAATGAGTTTTAAGGAGCAGGAGAAAGAAATGAAGGCACGTGCATCTGATCAAAACACAAACCGGTTTTCTGTGTTCATGTTAATTCACATGGAAACCAAGATGAGGCAAAATTATGTAATCTGTTACATGACAGGCTTCCAGTATGCAGGAGTTACAGGAAATGTCGAAGGAAAAGGTTAAGAATTCAGAAATATAATGCTGTAATTACTGCTGTCGATACTCCCGGGCTCTTCTTCATGACATAACAGCACGGCTCCTTCTAAACTCTAATGGGCTGTAAGATGTCTCCGTGTACCAATTATGTCAGCCAGGTCAGAGAAGGCATTTCAAGCATTCTGACTGTGAAACATGTTTTGCTTACACTATAGATTTTTCACACCAAGCATGCCGACCTCTGCTATCAGTGGAAACTCGGACGCTGGATTACACAAGACCACAAGAAGAATTTGGTTGGTCAAAATATGTTAACGTAGACATTTATTAATTTATTTAAAAAGGTAATTTCATTTAAGAATGCAGCTTATTTTGTCCTTGGAGATTCTTTGGCTGAAAATGATGAGGTAGCAGCTTTTTACATGATGACACAGACCAAGCAAACACTAAATCAAGAACTGGAGGACGGCTGGTAATATTTCAAAATTTTATTAACGAACATAATCTCTGAGGAACAACAGCAGTTCTCGCGCTCTCTGTACATGCAACTGTAGAAAATAACAATTTAGAATTTTTACTTTTCAGTTTTAGTCTTTTTTTCCCATCCATCCTCATTTTCAGTTTCTCGCATTTTTATCTTTTTTATTGTCTTTTTTTGTCTTTATTTTTTTTGCAGGAAATCAACAACAGCTAGAGGTGAAAGTACTGGATTTCTGTTACAGCACTGACAATAGCATCAACAACCCCCTCAAATACCCCTCCCCCCCTCTTAGCTGCTCCAACAATATGTACACAAATAAACTACATTGTACAAATAAAAAAATGTTACATTGTTACATCATAATCACCTGCAGCAAGCGCACGCAGCTCGTTGCTGTTAGAACCCCACATTCTACGCAATTTTTCAGACTAGTACAAAGAGGAGGGTGCAAAACGTCCTGGGAGGTTTTATTTACAGAGCTATGTACAGTATGTCTCTTTCACGCATTACCAGGAGGAAAATTTACACAGCGGAGACCAACTTCAACTCAAAAACATTACCACAGGTGTCAGAAAAAAAACAAAAAAACAAAAAGATAATAAATAGGTTATTTCTCACCATTTAAAGAGTAGTTCTCCATGCTTTTTTATTAGTCATTTTCCACTCTAAAAAAAGGAACAAAGAAATAGCTACAGTCTGGGTTTTAATTAAAAAATAAACAAAACAAAACTAGAAAAAAAAAAGGCTTGAAATCGTGATTCTATAGAATGAAAAAATAGCAAATATGTATATTTATGTCCAGTAAGAAAAAAACAACAAATATCAAATCTAAAATAAACATTATGAGCGAATGTGAGGAGAGTAGAGGTAATATGTTGCTGACTGAGGTGGTGCCAGGCTAGCATCTGTATCACCACGGCCAAGTGCTCTACTGTGCAACCGAGGACTGGTGTGTGTGTATGCGTGTGTGAGTGTATGTGTGTGTGTGTGTGTGTGTGTGTGTGTGCGCGTGTTCAATCAATCTGAAAAAAAAAAAAAATCACTGTTTTTGTTAGTTGAATATTCACACTGGACAGTCAACATGGATGGATGTGTTTAGTCTATTGCTCTGTGCAGCGGTGTACCGCAGACTTCCGGGTGGGGTGTGAGGGGGGTCGCCTGTCAGTTGTGATGACCATCACCATTTCAAGCCTTTGTGGTTCAAATTAACAACTGATTTCAGAAGTAAAAACAAAGGCAAGGGCTTAAACCGTTAAAAAAAGGTGACACATGAAACGGAAACACACTTGATGTCTTGTAAACAATAGTGAGAGGGCGTGGTCGTCAGGGCATAGTAACGGTATACATTCTTCTCGATAAGCAATGTGATTGACATGCCACTGGTGTTTATGCTTTTTATACAGGAACAAAAAACCCCTAAAGATAAACACAACAACATTCAAAAACTACATACACTGAGCTAAAAAACACACAAGGATTCAGTGAACAAAAGACACCCTCAACCCTCTTCCCCAAAACGGTGTGAGAAACCAACAACAAAGTAAAAAAAAAAAAAACGTGACAAACAGGGGTTTAAAAACCAAAATTCTGGCGTTTTGTATCCAAATATGTAAGTATACCAACCAGGATGTGTGTGTATCTCGCAAAAATATCCAGGACTATACATCTAGCCACCTTGTCTGCACAGTGTAATAGCAACAACCATTGCACTTGACTAGACATACCATACGCAGCTATGCTGACTGACAGTGTGTAAATAACTTAAAATGTTTCAGAGAATATTGCCATCAGGATACATGAGCAGCTCTCACACGCAGACAGGCAGTCTGTGTGGTAGGTCGGGAAAAGCTCTTCAAAAACCCAGTAAAAATAGAGAATCAATACAAGTCATCACAAATCAACATTTTAAATGGGATTTTTTTTTTAAATGAGGACAATTAAAAAAAAAATAAAAATCTATTCAGCATTCAGCCATTTCTTTCCCCTTCACTGTTTGTGTTCATGTCTGTCCACTTTTTGGTTCATTCCGAGAAGGTTTAAGTCTCATTAACGGTCTCGCTTGGGCCTGACTCAAGAACATGACTATGACAAAAGCCACCAAACGACAGAATAATATGACGCAGTAACCTAAAATTTAAAATCCCTGACAACACTAGCCATACCCCTTGTAGATCAGATAAAAAGGCTGATGTGACTACTTCCAAACTTCCAACTCCGTTTAGGTTGTAATAAAATCTGAATATATTTAAAAACACCCACTTTAAGTGAAAGGCCACAGGTCTCATGCAAAGCCAAATATAGTTTGTGTTTTGTGACACACACTGGCACCATCCAGTGGGTGAAAGTTGGAACAGCACCTAGAAAATAAGCTGCTCTTCAACATTAGACAAGGGGCAGACTGATCTACAAAAAATTAAAAGTAAGCGTGGAGTGAAGCCTTCAGTGGCTGTTTGACCTCTTCGGTCCGTTTACCATAAAGAGCGGGGAGAATGGAGCATGTGCTGAAAGACCCGTGTCCTGTTGGTGTCGGACAATGATGCTTTGTGATGATTAGAAATGATTTCAGTCCAATTTTGGTAAATTAAAAACACCAAATCTACAGTAACAAGATGGTTTTGCTCGTGAATGACATCTCTCTAGACTTTCATCCCACCCATATATATCTATGTGACTTTGCCCAACAATGAGTACATTTTTTTTTTCACTGAAAAAGGCATTTTCTTGGTTCGAATTTTTTCAGATATAATTGTAAAGCAATGAATAATAATCCTCTGTCTATTCTTTAAATAAATCCTCAACAACTATTTTGCTACATCTGAGGGACTATACGGTGGTTAATCCAGAAGTGTTTCTCTGTCAGCTATTTGTGAGTAGTGGTGATCCACGTCCAGCGGAGTTGCCTTACTTTGAATCCTGAACTGAATCTAGAAGATGGGATCATACAACTGTGCACTGGAGTCATTCAAATACTGACAGAATCGTGTACACATTTTGGCCCATGGATATGAGGGGGGGAAAGTGCTGCCCAAAAGTGAACTGTACATAAAAAGATACTTTTTATTTCTTTTATGTTTTTTCTTTACACTTAACTGAGTGATATTACAGTACATAGGTTATTTACAACTGTGCAGTAATGTGTGGCAAAATAAATTATCTAGAAGGCAGCAAGAATACATTGGTTAACGAATATAAAAACTGTACATAATTTACGGAATACAACTTTTTTTCATTTTTCTTTTTGTTTTTTTTCCATTAAACTAATATTGGCTCTGTAGTGTTTCAAGTCACTTCCTCAGAAACAATGAAATGCCCAAGTAAAGAAATAGACAAAAACAATATTTCTCTCCTCCTGCCAAACCACAAATCTCTCAATAGTCTCTTTGAATATCAACATTCGTTATGTTTGTTTCTTCTGGTTGTCCTGTGGTGTTTTTGCAGTCCATGGCGGTCTGATGTGTTTGTGTTGGAACAAGCAGGGTGACTGAGGAACACTCCGGTCTGTCCTCAGAGATCCACGCCTGTCCTCTTCTTTTTAGCCAGGCTGAGAGGCCGCAGGGGTCAGTCTCTTCCTCTCAGACGCTGGGCCCTGACGTGCACACACATCCCTAACCCTCTGCTGTATTCCAAACCTGCAGCAGGCTCTGTTGCACTGCTGTTTAGCTGAACATAGAGGGCGTCCCTCTGGGTATACGGTCTTACAGCCCCAAAACCATCAGCGGTGGGTTCTCCTGCTCTGTCCGTCCCAGCTGTCTTGCTTTAGATACAGTTGATGCACCACTGCTCCGTTTGACTTCCTCTGGGTCAGCGCTGGACTCGGTCTAGTTCTCCCGGCCCACCAGGAACCCTGGGTCAACAGGGGAGGCTTCTCCTCAGTCCTCCCTCAGGACAGGCACCACGCTGTTGGGAGAGCTCTTCTCTGATACCTCCTCCCAGTGGTGGTGGTGGTGGTGGGTCTATTTAAGCAGGGACCAAAAAGAACTCAGAAAATATATCTCTGTTCCCCCGTCTCACCGTAACTGAGCACTGAGGAGTTTTGTCCCGATGTCAGAGCCTCAAAGCAAAAAAACTGTTTCTGCTTCTTACACTCTGATCAAACAAAAGCGTAAAAACTTTGAGGATGAAAGTGCAAGTTGTGTGTTTTCTTTTTCCCCAGTAAAAACATGTTTCCTTCTTCACGGAAGGGAATCGAGAGCAAGTTTTTTTTATCTTTACTCTTTTTCTAAAGAAGAATGTTTTCCTGTCTAAAGTTCTCTTTCAAACTTGCTAGCCCTTTCCATTCGTTCTGTTCAACGAAGTCTCTTTGAGAAGAAGTGATTCAGACAAAGTTTGCTCTCCATTCTGTGAGCACAGGTGTGTCATGCAGGCAGCAGGACAAAGTCATCGTTGACATCGACCATTGGCACATAGAAGGACGGCACTTCGTTGACACAGAGGGACTTGTGCACTGCTGGGTCCAGCTCCTGGACCTTCAACTGCCACTCCATCCTTTGCACTGCGTTCAGGGCTGCTGCCTCATGCTGTTGCCGCATCAACAAACATGTCTGGGGGAGGAGAGGCCGAGCATAAATCCACTTGGTATATACTCAAGATTATGGCACAAAGCCTTTAAGTGAAAACACAACAGTGATATTTACCTTCATGCGATCATATTTATCATCCACATCCTGGATCCAGGAAATGAACTGACGAGCGTTGAAGCGATCTCTCACAGATTTGTTCTCATCACCCTGAGAACATACACAAGTTACAATGTAGATTAAGTAATAAATGGCTGCCGCTTATAAATTAACATATAACTATTGTATTATAACTGTTTTTTTTATGTTTCCTACCTGACTCTCTGATGGCATGTTGTATACTTCAGAGTCCAAAAGCATGGTGCAGGCGCTGAATGGCACAGCCTGATTGGCTATTGTCCTGGCTGCTCTGCAGTGGACCCTTAAAACCTCCTGCTCACAGGAAACAATGAGCTTCTCCTGTGGACAGCAAACAAATGAGAAAAAGAACATTTATTTCAGTTATATACACTTTTTTTTATGGCTGCAAGCGATGTCAAAGTCGTTTCCTTCAGTTTTTTTTTAACTGATCACATCCTATAACACAGATGGATTAAAACACTAATGCCTGATAATTTTTTTTGTTTGTTTTTTCATATAGTTTCCTCGCTCTAGTGTCTATTTGACCCTGCAGAGTAAAGCTGCAGCTGAAGGAATAAGACTTAAAGTTTCATACACACACCATAAGAAAATCTAATCAGCATATTAATTAAATGGAAAACATATCTAACTATGGTCAGATCTACTTGTGCCCTAATGACGGAGCAGTGATATTATAAGACGATTAATTTGAAAATTCACAGTTAGGGATTTTTTGGCAGCTGTCTTTGGCAGCTGTAGACCAAATTGTGTTTTAACTTCTTCTAACCCTAACCCAGAGCAACAAGATGCTTGGTCAGGTTAGAAGAAAAGAACAACTCAGCTGTGTATATTTTACATAATGCTGGCAACTTCATTTGGGAGAGATGGAGGGAGCAATGAGTGAATTATCAAAGAGACTAAGCTGGGAAAATGATCCACATTTCTTACCCGCTCTATGCTGTGCTGCAATCTGAGCTTCCCTCTCACTGCCTCCTGTTGTCTGAAGAGCTCCTTCAGAGGTTCTGACAGCGATGGAGGTGGGGCAATCTGATGAAAAAACACAACACAGTAAGTATTATGCACCTTCTGATCCTCAATTAAAAAGAACAGACGGTAGAAAATAGTCAAGGTTTACATTTCTGGAGTAAGATACAGTATTTATGCTTTTAACAGACCTAGTCACTACAAAGGAAAAAAAAGACACAATCACTTACAACAGGTATGTGAAGCTTGCTGAGGGGCTTGCCATCCAGCAGGTAGGAGCCAGTGTAGGTCACATATTCAGCGTAACACTGTGGGGCCTGTGGGGTGATATAGCAAAGAATCTTCCTCTTTTCCTCAATCTTCTTCCTGATCTGCAGGTATTCAAAGTAAGGGTTGGAACGGTCGCTGTGGTAAGGTTCAATATCGTCCAGCTTGATGGCATTGACTACTACAGCCAGAGTCTGCTGAATCATTTCTCTGGTCTGCTGCATGGCTGTGTTTACCAGCTGGACCTGGACTTGCTGCCCAGCAGAACGTGGAAACTTCCTCTTCCGCGGGTGTTGGGTCTGAGACTCCTCTTCGTCCATTGGGAGGGGGCGACCTTTAGTCGTCTTACTGAGAACCACCGAGGCAGACGTTGTCACAGAAGAAGGTGCGGAGACTGCTGTAGTTGAATTAGATGCAGAAGAGGAGACACTAAGGACAGTTTCCTTTTCTTTCTTTGGAGCTGTGAGGGGGGAGATGGCGGTGGGTGTCGGGGTTCTAGTAGGAACTGGATTGATGCTCACTGCAGGACTGATGGTTACAGGGGTGGCAGTGGCAGACGAGGTTAAAACGCTGGAGGTTGGAGGGACAACAGCAGTGGCAGCGGCGGCGGCAGCGGCAGCAGCAGCAGCAGCAGCAGCAACAATAGAGGGATTGTTCTTGGCGCGGTTGCGGGTCACCCTTTGAGGGATTTCATCCACCTTCTTGGGGATATCTACAGGGGTGGTGGACACAGTGTTCAGGGTTACCGGCGTTAGCTTGGATGTCGTCTCCTGAGTGTCTGGTAGTTCCACTGTGCTGGAGAGGGTGACTGCCACTGGGAGTGGAGGAAGAGGACTGCATGACACAGGTTCTGCTACGGGCTCAGGCATTTCCTCCTGTCTCGCCTCTGCTTTGACAACAGACACTGAATCCATGGGTAACTGCAATGACTCAGTGAGGGAGTGGTGGTGATGTTGCTGACTGGAATCAGGTTTCACAGATGAATACAAAATGCTGGGATCAGACTCATCAGAACCTGCATAAGGTCCTTTTCTGTCCAACATGCTGCCCTGTTGTTGTGCAAGAGACAGAGAGGTGTTAACTGGCACACTCTGAGGCTCAGAGTCCAACTCTTGCTGGAAGCTGGCGTGTGGTGATGGTACAACTAAGTCTTGTCCCGTAGGTTCTCCTAAACCGAGGTCTCCAGCAGGACAGGTAGTCTTGGCCAGGCTTGGTAAGTCCACCTCCATTATATCTGGATCATCTCTCTCTGTGATTGTGTGTCTTATATGGGTCTGCACAGCCTTGATGTGGTCAGCTTGTTCTGGGTGTCGAGACTCTGCTTCTTCTGCCTTGTCTGGTAGAGGAAGCTCAGGCAATGAGAACGGTCCCAGGTCATCCAGTTCATCCGCATCAGCCGAGAAAGGGTCCGCCCAGGGCACCACGGGCTCGGGGCCCACAGCTGGAGCCATGTGGCCCTCAGCAGTGGCACTAAAGCTGTGTGTGGTCTGCCTGCTGTCTGGCTCTTCACAGGTTGAGTCAGTGTCCATCTGGTGACTGCCCTCTGTGCCAGGCTTGTTACATTCCTGGAAGAAAGACTCCAGCCTATTGGAGGATGATGAGGTGTTCAGATAGTTGGGTTCTCCATCAATAGCTGTTTCAGGTCTCTCTGGAGAGGGGATGTCAGCCACAGCTTCCTTCTGCTCATCAAAGTCCTCTGGATCCTCCGGGTCCTCTTGGTCCTCTTGGTCCTCTTGGTCCTCCGGGTCCTCTTGGTCCTCTGGGTCCTCTTTGTGCCACCTATTCCAGGTGGCATAAGGTGGAGTTACAGAAGGGAGCCCAGTCAAGTGCTGCATGTCATTGTCTGAATGGGAGTAAGGGCTGGTTATTTTGGAGACAGCAGCCTCGATCTCCCCGTACGTCCTGTGGGGAGATTTGAGGTCCATATCAGGGTTCCACCCCAAGTTGTGATCAAAACAGTTCTCTCCATGGTTTGGTGCAGAGTTTGCAGGGGAGATGGGTTGGATTTCTGGATCCTGCCGGTCTGGAGACTCAGCCGGCCAGCTCTTCCTCAGAGGATCTTCAACTTGAGGTGAGAAGGAACATGGCTCCCTTGTTTGCTCTGGCTCCTCCACTGCACAGTGTTCTCCTTCAGCTCTCTCATGCATGTCACCCATGTCACCCATGACACCTTCGTCGTCGTCGTCCTCCTCCTCCTCTTCATCTTCCTCCTCTTCTTCCTCCCCCTCCCCCTCCTCCTCCTCCTCCTCCTCCTCCTCCTGTTCTTCTGTGACAGAGGGAAGATCTGAGAGGACCAGGTTAGGCTCACTGTGGTGAGGCTCGGAGATGTCATCGATATCCAGAGGCGGCAACGCAGCAGGAGCCGGGGTCGGTGGTGCTGCTATGTCGAAGCAGGGCTCCTGGGGGTCTGGCCTGTGAACCGGTGTAGAGGGTTTGGGCAAGAAACTGTTGTATACATTTTCAGGAAGGTGCTCATTACCCTCGGTGCTGGCAAGAATTGGTGCTGCCACGTCTGGCGTGGGATGAGCTGGCTCCCGTCGAGGGGACAAGATTCTAATTGGAGAAAAATAAGGAGATGAGAGACACTCCAGCCTATCCACAGTTGCCGATTTGTCCTCAAGAGTTTGGGAGGAATGTGAGGGATCAAATTCAACAGCTGGGTCACTCTGCTGTCGAAGGAATTTGTCAGCCTCAGCCTTGAACTCCTCCTCCAGAGGCCTGCGGACATCAGAGGATGCAGAACGGCTGATGAGTGGCAGCTGGAGGTTCTTCGCAGGGGTCGGGCAGGTGCCTTCCTGGAAACTCTGGGAGTTTGAGTACCTGCTGGGTGGAAAACAGAAAAACAAGACATTAGAAAATATCACATTAAACGGACTATGAAACACTTGAAATGATCAAAACAATAACCCATTGCACGTTTAAATACCTTTCAAAGAAGGATGGGGAGCAGGCATTCATTGACATAGTCATTGCTGATGAGTTTTGGCAGTCCAGCCCATCCAACATAATGTCAGGGTAGTCCTCTGCACTACAAGATGGGGTACGTGGAGTCTGCATTACTTCCTCAAAGCTTGGGCAGGAGATGACAGACGTTGGTGTGGGGACACCAGTTGGCCTGTTCTGATCTGGCCTGGGGGACGCTGGGAGGTTCTCCTTCATTTGGTGGCCAGCCAGCCAGTCCTTGGAGTTCTGACTGTCAGTAGGCTGGAACTTCCTGCCAGGGGACATCATTTGGGCCGGGAGACCCACGTCCTTCAGTTTCTTCTCTTTAAGACCAGACTCCAGACTGTTGGATTTCTTCGACAGCTCACTGCGGTTTTTCCGTACTTCCTCCGTGGACTTGGTTTTGTCCTTGAGTTTAGGGTCTCCTGACTTGGGTCTCAGCTTTTCCATCTGCTTCATCCGTTCTTTATGCCTCTTGTGGCGCTCCTCTATCTCCTGGTCCTTTAGACTCAACATCTGACCAAAACTCGTCATTTGATAATCACCATCCACCAACAGTTTTTCACGTGGACGGTTATCCTTCCGCACGGTGTCTTTTGACTGAGAGAGCTTTTCATTTTCATCCTTAGCCTTAGATTTACTGTGGTCCATTCTGTTGTCTTTGTCCAATGTATCTCGATTTCTATCTTTTTTCATATCAAATTTAGGACTATCTTCTTTTGATCTGTCTTTCAGAACAGTGACCTGTGGGCTATCCTTCAGCCCTGACTTCACATCCTCTTTGGAGTGTTTGAGTGACCCAAAGCCATCGATGTACTTATTCTTCTCTTCCTTAATTTTTTCCTTATGTTTCTCCTTTTTCTTTTTGTCCTTCATTCTGTCACTGATGACACCAGTTGCTTTGTCTTTGTCCTTTTTGGACATCTCTTTTTCAAATTCTAATGTTTTATCAAAGTCGTCTTCACCATCTCCCTTACCTCCATACGGGAATGTGTAAGGGTCTGCCTCTAGCGGCATGGGCTCTTTCTCAAAAGGTAGGCTCTCTCTGCGGCTGTAGGAGTCTCTGATGTCTTCTGTCTTGTCGCGTTTGTCTCCTTTGTCCTTCTTGACCTTTTCTTTCTCCTTGTCATGGCTTTTCTTGGACGAAGATGAAGAGGAATGCCTATGCCTCTCTTTCTCTCTGAACTTGTCCTGGGGTGTAGATATAGACAGGGAGTCTCTCCTGTCCTCAGACACATCGGTCAGGCTGATGGAGTCATAGTAAGCAGTGAGGATTGGCTCATGACCTCGGTCAGTGAAACTATCTGAAGAGATTTCACTGTTCTTGTCGTTGGAGTCATCCTTGTAGTCATTCATAGCTTCTTCCTCGAGTTTTTCCAAGAGGGACTTTTCATTCTCACCACTGCCTTTTGAGAGTTTCCTTTCCTTAGAATGGTCCAGCTTGTCTTTATATTTGCTCTTCGTCTTTTCCTCACTGGTGTCCCTTTTGTCCAACAGTTTCTGCTTATTCTTCTTGTCTTGGTTTGAGTCCACTGACATCCTGTCTTTCCTTTCCTTATGTTTTGCATCTACAGAATCTTTTTTGTCTTTGTTGTGTTTCTCTAGGGAGCCTTTCCTCTCTTTACCTGTGTCAAATGTGGCCTTTTCCTTCTTCTTTTCTTTGTGTTCTTTGTCTTTCGCCTTTTCTGTGTTATGTTTAGCCTCTGCAGAAGATTTTCTAATTTTTTCAGAAGGGAAGTGGTCCAGCTCATCCTGATCAGGTGTTGAGTCTTTTCTGATGGATTCGGACACTAGTCCAACACCACCATTGTAACTGTCTTCATCATCATCGCTTTCATCTGTGAATATGTCGGCGATCTTGTACCAAGTTTTCTCCCGGATTTTTTCAGGTTTTCTTTCCTCTTTCTTTACCTCCAAGAAATCCTTCTCCCTGTCGGGATGTTTGTCTTGAGAGGCCTTTTCTTTCTTGTCCTTGGTCTGTTCTGAAGACATCTTTCGATCTTTGTCTTTGCCATGAGACTCTTTGTGTTTGTCTTTGACTCCCTCCTTCTTGTCTTTGGTGCTCCGGTCTGCATCCTTGTCCTTGACGGTTTTTTCAGTGGAGCTTTTCTCACTCTTATCCTTCTCCAGATCAGCTCCTCTGTCTTTTATTTTCTCTTTGTGCTTGTCAGCTTTAGTCTTCTCTCGCTTTTCCACTCCCTCAGCCTTCTTTTCTTTCTCCTTTCCAGAGTGGTTTCTTTCTCTGATGTCACACGATTTACCGACAGCATCAATTTCTTTGAAGAAGGTATCAGTGCCATATTCATCTCTTATAGATTCCTGCTTGATTTTAACATCCTTCCTTTCCTTCACGAACTCATAAGAGTCTTTACGGTCTCGGCTGTTTTCTAGAGAGTCTTTGTCTTTCTTGTCTTTGACTGTTTCTGTGGACTCTTTCCGCTTCTTTTCTTTCTCAACTGTGTGACTGGAGTTTAATTTTTGTTTTTCTGACCAGTCTTTTTTCTTTTCATTTGTCTTTTCCGAAGAGTCTTTCTCTTTCTTCTTAGAGGTGGCTTCTTTATCTGATCTTTTCTCATTGTGATCTGATTTCTTGTCCTTGACTTTGTTTTCTTTTCTCCTTGTCTCTTCCTTAACAGTCTCAACAATCAGTTTAACAGAGTTGTTTGCTTTGTATTCCTTGTACTCTTTTACAGGAGCATCCCAGCTGTCATCTCCGTAGGAGGAGTCAGAGGACATCTCAGAGCCCCATCTGTCATGATGGTCATCTGAGGCACTGAGCTTTGTGTCCTCCAGGTTGAGGAAGCGGTTATTGACGTCATAGCCTTCATATTCAGACTCTTCCTTCTGTGATTTGTCTTTTTTACATTTCTCCTTCTCCTCCTTGGTGTTCTTCTCCTTGTCCACCTTTAGATGTTTTTCCTCTTTCTGCTCACTTTTCCTGTCTGCCTTGGAGGATGACTTCTCCTTGGACTTTTTCTTTTTCTCCTCTTTGTGAGCCTTTTGTTTATCCTCCTTGGGCTTCTCCTTCTCCTTCACGTTTCTCTCCTTGTCAGATTTTGCCGGCTTCTCCCTCTCCTCCTTATTTGCCTTGTCCTTGGTGGAGTCTTTTGTTTTCTTATTTTTCTCCTCCTTGGTCGATCGATGCAGGTCTTTTCCAGATGACCAGTCCTTGTCCTCAGACTTGCTTTTCGAAAGTCTGTCCTCCTTTTTTGAATGGTCTTTGTCATGTTTCGATAACTTGACTTTGCTCTCCGCTGGCGATTCTGACTCAACAATTAGGGACTTCTGCCTCGAATCATCAAAGTCAAAAGAATAGCTTTTGACAAATTTCTCATTCATGTCCTGATTAAGAACTAGACTCGGAGCTTTGTCCTTTTCCTTATTTTTGTGCTTGTGCTTCACTTTATGCTTTTTCAGCACTTTGCCATCTACATCTGTTTTGGAGACAGCACTGTCTGCATTGGAGTTTTTGTAGAGCTCTGAATTTTTCTTCTCTACTGTGTTACTGTGCACATTGTTATTCTTCTTTTTGTTCTCCTGTGCTTTCCTCTTAACTTGCTTTATTGACTCCACACTGGAATCAGCAGAGGAGTAGTCAGACTCACTAGAAAGTCTCGTTCTGACTGAATCTGAGAGGGAACTGACGTCTGACCATGTAGGAGATGACACAGTCTTCCAGCCATCTGTCCTCCACTGCTTTGGATGCTGTTCTGCTAATGATGGTACTTGTTTCTGAGAGTTCGAGTTTCCATGGGAGGAGGAGGAGGATGCATTAAAGCCAGGGGATTCTTTCAGGCTCGCTGCAGAAGAGTCCTTTATACTGTTTGAGCCCTTATCATCCTCACTCTCCATATCTCCACAATCAGAGTCAGATGTACAGAATTTGTCATTGACTTTGCCAAACCTGACTTCTTTACTGATGTTATTTTTACTCTCCTTCTTCCGCTTCTTTTTGACTTTATTCTTGTCTTTCTGTTGTTTAGAGCTCATGCTGCCAGAGTCTCTAGTCTTTGTATTTGTTTGCTGGGCTTGTTGCCGTGGCGTAGGCGCTGGCGTGAAACACAACGTCCTGTCATCCTCGTCTGAACTGTTACTGTCAGAGATGATCCGCCTGACAGTTTTCTTTGGTGTGAGCGAGTTGCTTTTGGAATAGGTTTTGACCTCCATCTTGGGTATGGAGATGAAGCTGTTGGCCTTGCTGATCGGATCCTTACGGAAGTCTTTTTTCAAGAGGTGTTTATCGTCAACAGGAGGGACACGCTCCTCCTCATCGTCCTCGTCAAATTCGTATTCATCTTTGACGGGTGTGACAGCAGATTTCGGAGGGTCGGCGGTTTTCCCTTTCGACTTCAGGCCCTTCTCAAACTCAGAGTCTGTGTTATTGCCATCGACAGAGCTGGAAGGGGCAAACGAGGGGGCATCCTCCTCCTCTGAAGATTCTGTAGGGAGTTAAAAAAAGGCACAATCAGTACACAATATACTCAATATATACACCACACTTTTTACTAGCAACTAACAAAAATATGGTACAGTTTGATTTTTATATAACATACCTGATGAACTTTCTTCACTTGAGGTGTAGGTGCCTTTCCCCAGCAAAAGATTCAGCATAGTCGGAGAGTTGGCAACCTTCAATGGTGTTTCACCTCTCCTGTTACTTTGACGTGGGTCCCCTCCATACCGCAAAAGTAGCTTAACCACCTGAAACAAATAAAATACAGCAAAAATTTTAACTACTTCAAATTGTAATTTCAAAGGTAATATTAACATGTTTTCTTGTAGATGAGAATTGAGAGGTCAAAGTTTACAAAGTCATATACAAGAGCCATGACTAAGCTTCACAGAGAGGAAGAGTAATGAGCTAGAAGACGAAGACCAGAAACTGCCTCTACCAGCAGAACCGTTTCCATTTTCAGGATTTTCTGGTAACTGCTTCCATGTGTACGTTACTTTATTCTTTAACATTTTGATAATATTGTTGAGTTTATTCAGGAAGGAGCTGTCTTTATTTGCTACACTTTACCTTGAAATGTCCGTTGTTGGATGCATCATGTAGAGGGGTGTCATCATCCAGACCCTTGGTGTTGACCTCTGCTCCGGCTGCCAGCAGCTGCTTAGCCACATCATAGTACCCCCTGTTGCACGCCTCATGCAATGCAGTCCAGCCTAAAAATAAGATTTACTGTGTGAGAGACTGTGTGCCATATATGAAAGACTACGTTTTGCTACGTTAACAAAATAAGGGGCAGTTGATAGGAAGAGTCTCTCACCTGCAAAGTCTTTTACATTCACATCAGCTCCCTCACTGATGAGCTCCTTGATGCGGCGTACCTCTCCGCGGATTGCTGCTCTGTGCAGCCGAGTCTCTCCTCTCTCATTCCGTTTATTCACTTTGTCTTTGGTTTTAGATGCAGAGTTTGGTGTTCCCTTCTGACCCAGACTGGACTGTGACTGATGCTTTGGTGTTGTGTCTGTAAGTCAGAAATATACACTTAATTTCAATACAAGAAAAGTTTTTATGGCACATGTGTTTTCAGAATTTCTTGTAACATTTCTTTTTTGTGTACCACTACAATTAAAGATTGTATGAGGTGCTTATAGCCAGAAGGGGGCAATCTTACTCCAACAATCAACAGCAGAATGGTTGGACCTACTTCACTTGAGCTCATTTCATCACATTTACAAGATTAAACCCAAGCCGTAATCACATTTACATTATTGAGTTTGCACAGCTATTGTCCCAAATGATATTTAAAACGCACTCACTTAAACAACGTTCATGCCTTCAGGCATACAACAAAGGAGTTAATATATAAATAAAGCTTGCTATGCATTAGTCCTCACCAAATAGTCTAAAATGTCAGCAGTAAGAGAAAACTACAATATTACAACAATAAAGGTATCTATTATTATAACCTTTACTTCTAAATGAATTGTTGACCAATAATTAGTGAAGAAGAAGCATTTTATGAATGATCATCTTATAAGAGAGGATAGTAGACAATAAATAACCAAAAACGAAATGCAGGCAGGCCTTTTGTATTTGGATGATAATGTCTGAGATGCTGAGATTGCAACATTTGTTCTGGACAGAGAGTTGGTTTCATTTCCTTTGATGGCCCCATACTGTATAAAGAAATTCTTCCACTACTGCAGGCACTTATTGTTGCTAAGACCAAACAACCACTTTCTGACTGACAGCATAGATTTGTAATCACAGCTGTGATGAGAATTAATGTTCAGCATGATTAAATTAAGCAATTTGTCCTGCCCAGAGTGACTATGATTGGACAAAAAAAGGCAGTCAAAGTGCTCAACTTCGAGAAAATAAACAAAATCAATCAACTCCATGTTGCAGACCCTGCTCAGCTTCTTCAAGCCCACCTTCATTGCGCTCTCTCTCTCTCACACACACACACACAAACACACTCTACATATTAAGCTCCCTCTCATCCCTCTTTCCTCGTCCACACAAGACGTGGCCTCCATGATAAGCACGCACCTGGACTGTTGACGGACTCCTCAGCTGTCATTTGCATGAGCAAGGCCACCTGCTGCCGCTCAGAGAGGGGGTACCCAGCCCGGATCCCTGGCATCCCCATTCCAAACGGCAAGCCCGCCTTCCGGGTGTTGGTGGGCTCCTTTTTAATGCGCTTCCGCTCTGGACCTGGTTTTTCTGCAATGAAAAGAGACATAAAGAAATGTTAAATTATACCATATTATTTCCATTAAAAAAGATTATCAATTTAGACCATTTTTAAAAGTATGTTTAACATCCTTTAAAAAAAAAAAAACATGTATAATTTATTGTTTAGGCAGTAAATAAGGAATAAAAAATTCCAAAAGAAAATCATGTAAAAGTATTACTTTTCATTAAAAAAAATGCCTATTTTAAAAATAAACCTCTGTAGAAATGAAACATGTTTGCTCACGTGGTACATATTGTAGACCAGTATGTAAAAGGTTTGGTAGTAGTAGACTTTTGTGTTATTACCCAGCTGCCCCTTGAGGAAGGGAGGGGCCAACAAGCAGTGTGTTTATGTCTGTCTGTCTCCAAGCCAATCAGCCCCAGTTGAGGAGAGAGGAAAGAGGGTGTGACTTGGCAGGACCACAGTTATTACGAAATAGTTGGTTTACATTTCAATTCAACGTGGCCTTGCCAAGGTCACCACATGCCTGCCTGCCTGCCAGGCTTACTGGAGACACGGTGCTACTGGACAAAAGCAGCTGCTCCACAAAGACACACCCAGCAATTATTTTCAGTGGCAGCATACCATCTGATGACCCTTGCGGAGGGTAAAGCTACACATGACTGAGGGGGAACAACTCCTACAGCCTACGGCAAGAAAATGCTAGCAAACAATACAGACACCGAGCATGAAGAGAGGAATAGAAACATGAGCCAGTAAAGAGACAGCAGCTGAGAAATAGATTCCTTTTGGGCTTCTCTCATTCTGGCTGCATTGCTCAAAGCCACAAGCACACAAGTAAATAAGGCAAGAAGGGAGCATGGCGGCTCACACTTCCGGTGGCTAAAGGCATTCCAGGAAAAGATTTTTCCAGTCACAAGAACAGAGCTGATGAACTTTCACTAACATCTGTGAACACTTACAGCTAATGTGCCCCCACCCCTCTTTGATACACTCTCACGTTCTCCGAAGCATTTGCCATTTAGACACATTCCTTCTGCGAGGACTTTTAACAGCAGGAACCACAGAGGCAGTCCAAACATGTTTTTTCGAACAGCAGAACAGAGAAAGTGCTACGCTAGCTTTTCCAGGCTTAGTTTACAAGAGGGGGAACCAGGAAGGCGGTTATTAGCCTGATGCTCACATGCAGAGGAGTGCTACTAAAGGACATACAAGGCCAGAGTCTCTGATACAAGATTCATCATCAGTGGCAGCATCTGGCCCGCTCATGTCTGACATGAAGCAGACTCCAGGTAGCACAGACCTAAATTCAGATGGGGTGCTAGGACCAGGTATTACCACAAAACCCTCATAGCTAGGCAGCTACTGCCTGTACAAACGTGTGAATTTAATTTGACGGGATGGGAAAATGGGACACAGCGGGTTTATAAATGCTGAAATATGACTTTGCCTCATCTCAAAATGGTAAAGGAGGTTTGATTAAACAAGACTGTGTCCAGTGTATGCCTTATGACATATTATTCACGTGCATGAAAAATATATAATGTGGATTATTGAATACACATTGGGCTAACAATTGCACAACATTGTGCCCTTTCTCCCATAGTATGTACATTCATACTGTTGGATGTCTATTTAGGGAACACTTCTGGGGCTTTTATGTGTCTCAGTAAAAGGATATTGCTCAGCTTACAGACAGGGTTGAAATCTTATTCTCCTTGCTGCTTGAAACCTGACTAACAAGATAAGAGAATAGGAGACTTAAAAAAAAAAAGAAAGCAAGCTAGCTAGGGATAGCCACCCATGAACAGACTGCATACCTGAGTCAGGGGAGGGGACCACATCAAACATAAATGTTTTGTTAGAATACAGGCAGATTCTGATATGGCAGGCAGACAATACAGTGTTAGCTAACGCCAAAACAAAGTCTTGTCTGGTTCAACCAACAGACTCCAAGACAAGATGAACCACTCAAACCAGCCCGACCAGGTATGCTTAAACGTGGCACGTTAGAGTGAAACAATGATCTGCTGAGGGACTAATAAAAGTTGCATAAACAGGAAGTGAAGGGAGAAGAAGCAGGAAGTGGCCACAGGATGTTTTGTCAATGCTTTGAATTGAGCAAAAGAGACTCATAAATATAGAGTATGAACATGGTGGGGTGTACAATGCTCTGTCTGTCCTATCTGTCTAACTGGCACATTTCTTCCATATTGCTTGATTCAGTTAGGCAGTCAGCATAAATCTTCTGTACACTGATTTTATTCAGAAACCCCGCTCCCCCAAAAATCTCTGTGTTGCAATCTGCCAGGGGGAAAGATGTGTGGGCCGAAAATATTCAATGTTCACAACCCTGACCATCATCATCATCGTGCCACGCAACTGACCCAGTGGCAAAGACAAAGCTGCTATTACTATTAATATCCTAGAAGACTGAAAAAAAGGACAACCTGACTCAAATCCAAAGAAACACAAAAGAGCAACTGACTCAGAGTAAGCTGGCTAAATTTGTTTGGCCGATAAGTTTTAGCCTTCTGTGAATTCTGAGCAGGCATGTTCCCACCAAAAAATGTAAGTGGTAATGTGCTGTGTGGCATGGATGCTGAAAATAGCTACTGTGGATGCTCATTTAAAGTGCCAATGTAACAGATCACACAATACTACTGTTGTCTTTTATGTTTGTGCTGTCAGCGCATAGTTTCGTGCATAAAATAGCTAACTGACTGCCCATTTGATGTGTTGTGATGTTTTTTGTTTTATGCTTAGTTGTGTGTGGACAGGAAGAGTAGAGATCCAAATAAATAAAGACTGTCTCAGAGCAGCAATGCAGAAGTGAATTGTCACCTCAGCTCTGGGTCTGAAATGAACACCTGCCAAGGGCCAGGCGGGTGGACTTCACATTTGGCATGTAACACTGGCAGCTAAAAGATTGTATCAAATAATCATTTAATAATAAAAATTATACAGAGAGTTTGACACAAACACAGTCCAGCGCGCATGTAAACTGCAGATTAATGACAAAATGTAACCATCATGAAGTAAAATACAGTAACAGCCGCTGTTTTACAACAGTTTCCCTAAATCTAGATGCACAGTTGCATAAAATTATAATTTTTCATTATTGACTAAATAATTTGTTAAATTTGTTAAAATCTCTGCAAAAAAATGACAAATTATTCAGAGCCCTAAAAATCGCATCAACTTCTTGTTGAGCAGACAGCCCCAAACTCGTATAACAGTCAATGTGTCGATCCATTTTTCAATTTAAAAATGAAGTAATCAACACTCAGCATTATCAACCATACACCAGCATTACCATCTACCCCTGAATATTCTGAATGCTGCTACTAGTGGTGGTAAGGAGGAAGAGGGAAAGATGAGCAGAAGGGGAGGATGACCTCAGGAAGGAGGAATGCTGCTGTCTTGCACTCGTCGGGAGGTCAAGGGAAGCTTGGCGATTCTACGGAGAGAGGGATGGGTACGGAAGCTTTGTGGGCTTTCAATAGGATTACAGTGAGTACATATTCCTCTACTTACGCTAGCTCACTTATACACAACTTGCACGCAAATTAGAGACCGCGTTGAACGCAATGCATAAAAACAAGCGTGAGCGTTGCTGCAAAGGCCTCGTCTACCATTACAAACATCTGAAATACTGTGAAATACATTTATGTCGGGCCAAGCTCAGGCAAGAGTTGATCTTCCAAAAAAAATCTTGCATTCATCCGAACACAATTTCCTGCCTGAGGTTTAAACACAACTCCAAACAACATAGCCAAGACATGTCGTAAGGGAACAACAGCTAGTCAAAGCATATTGAATTAGATTTTAGAGCTATGTTGCACAGAATTGACAAGTTGTGCATAATGAATATTGGATGGACAGTATGTCAGTAGGTGGAAGCATGCTCCTCTAAAGTTGGTTTGCATTTTGTGGGTAAATGCAGAGTAGAGCAGAAGAAACTGACAAATTAGCAGTTGTCGCACTCACAATTTCAAATTGCTGCAACTTGCTGAAGCCAAGCTGTGCAGACTACAGAGCAAGACAATAATAAATCATCTTTCTTAGCCTGAAGTGTGCATTAACTACAGGTCTTATTGTACATGCTCCTTAAGCAGATGTAAGCATTTTACATTACACTTTCCCTTAAGGTTTATTTTCATTTAACACGCTCAGTAGTTTCAGAAAATACATATCTATGTTTTTACAAAGAGTTTCCTCAGATACTTTTCTTCAAGTTACAGAGGAATTGAGTTGGGTGAGGGACTGTGATGTGTCAGAGGTGTAAAATTTGAAGAGGGGCCAGACACTAGCCCAGCAGGGTCAGAACTTGAAAGGCCAAGCAACAAAGTCATAGTGTAAAACACAGATATGCATAAACAACTCCTCCTGACTAACAACACGCACAGACATACAGAGAAAATACACCTCTCCAGTACTCATGAATCAATAAAAAACTAATGCAGTCCTATGATGACAGACACCTTGACTGTAGGAACTGTGAGAGTTGTGAAACCTGCAATCTTCCAGGTGTCTACTTCAGTTCATAGAGAGACAGAGAAAGTTGAGAGTAAAGGGCTGAAAGGCCATACAGCCCAACCCAAAAGTGGGCAATCAAGAATTAGCATACTAATACACAGACTACCCAGCTATTGTTCCTGGGATGAGAGTTCAGCCCCCCCCCCAAAAAAGAGGGGGGGTTGTGGTTGATGTTTTGTTGGAGAAACAACAAGGAGTAGCCTGAGAAAGCCCACAAGTTACCACGTAATCTTGTAGGATGCAGGTAACCAAGCAAAGTGAACCTGCACATAAACATGAGGGAGTTTTAATCAGTCACTCAAGAGTGACAATCAATATAATAATGACGAAACAAGTTAAAGCTGGACAATTTAACATTGCACTTATTCATAGTCTCTTTGAGCTACACAGTCATTACACACAACCCAACACGACTACAAAAGACAAACTTCCTAAACTTGACCCCAAACCACAATAGTCTGTTGCAACAACTACACATTTAGCCTCAAACTACTTTTTCAAGTGTAATCACAGAACGTAAACCAATGGAGCGACTTAGCCAGAGCTGATGATGAAGGCTGCTACCAAAGCTTCTGAGTTGGACCATTATCAACAAACTAAATCCTGAACCCCTAAAACCCAAAGTCAAACAAGCATGAGCAGTAGTCCTTCACTCCCTAATTAAAGAAAACACAAAGCCGGAGCCTTACCAAAGCCAGGCCTGGTCAGGCCTGTACGTTACACAAATTCCCACTTAATTGGATCATGATTTTGTGTGGTCTTCCTCTCTTTTTCAGACTGCAATTGCTGGAACAAATTCCTTGGTTCTGCCACAGACACACAGCTAGGTTGAAGTTAGAGCTGGGAGCTCATTCACTCCACAAAGCCCAACCCCTCTTTCACAGAGCACACCTAAGTACTTCCTGCAAGCTTGAGAGGATGTGATGTAGTAACTCCCATTCCTCTTTGATTCCCACTTCAAAGTCACATGGAGGTGGAGATGTAAAAACATTTGAGTAAACGCTCTCCAATGCTCTCTTACCCGAGTCAGAATCTTTCTGGTCTCCATTAGCTCCAGCAGTGAAGGGCAGCTTCCTTTTAGGGGCCTTTTCTTTCATCTCTTTGACCCCATCACTGCGATCCAATTTGGGAGTCTTGTTTGACAACACTTTATCCTGTGAAAGAGACAAATCAGAACATGAAGAACACTTTAGATGACATGATCTCAATCTTTTTTTTAAAATCAAAAACAAGAAACAGTGCTGTAAGATAAACGTCTACTTTCATGTGAACAGAAAGTATGAGATGTTAAAAGAGACATAGGCTGATAAAGACAGACATGCACGTGCTTGCTGCAGACTCCTGTAGTTAGTGCTATTCTCTGGCCTCACTCTTTTAATCATTAAGAGCTTTGCAGAGCAAAACTTTTCCATGGAGTTCCTTTTAGACTCCTGGCTCCCCAGCCGCAGCACAAAGAGCCAGGCGCAGGGAGAGGAGGCTAGGCTGACGCCAGCTCGGCTCTGTGGTCTACAGCTGCTGGAAACAATCACAAGCCCAAGTGTATCTGCTATCAACAGATGTAATTACTTATGTGTTAGTTCAACTTGTTTCTTTGTATTGGTATCTGATAGTTACATGCTTATCCTGACTAGCAGCTTTACAACAGCTGTAGCTGAAAACACATGGCAAAAAGAAATATCTGGAGCGGGTGTTGATAAATTCTTCTAGGGTAACAAGTAAATATGTATAACATTATTATCCAGAAAATACCAATTGTGATGCAAACATTTTAATGAATCCTATCCCAATCACAATATCTGTCAAAAAGATAACTGCAATGTGATTTTTCTACAGCCCTAGTTAATTATATTAAACAACTGGAATTCTGCATTCAAAAAAGAAATGACGGAAATACTGAGTTGCTTTCAGAACTATTATTTTAAGAAATAACATTGTGGCTGAGTGAGAAGACACGTGTGAAGATGAAGCAGACAGTTGTTTTACTGAATTACTGTGTGGCACCAAACAAAGTAAGCCGAGCCGCAGAGTGAAAACAAAAAAAAACGCAACAAAACACGCACTGTCGGACAATACTTAAAGAAAATGAGGAAATGGTCTGCAGAGGGAAGGAGGACATAGGGGAGAGGAGCAAAGCTTAATTCAAACCAACTGATGCAAAACATTTTCAAAATGCTTCAGCAATTTTAATGTAAATCTTTATCTTAACTGTGTTCAGCTGATTTAATGCAAATCAATCCATACTGTGTGTGTGTGTGTGTGTATGTGTGTGTGTGTGTGTGTGTGTGTGTATGTATATGTATATGTATATGTATATATATATATATATATATATATATATATATATATATATATATATATATATATATATATATATATATATATATATATATATATATATTTTCGCCCAGATGTGTGTATTAGAAGGGTGTTGATCACCACAACAGGCTGTGGCTTTCAATAATCGTGACTGTGCATATGTATATTTTGGTGTCACAATAATTATAATCAGTAGACTTCGGGTACAGAGGGTTTAAGGTTTCATAATGGGGTCAGATGTAATGTACACACTCACTTTATTTCACTTAATTTCTCTGTCCTACCTTCTGTCCCCTACTCATCGCTCTCTATCCTCAGGGCAGGTTTTCCATCATGTGTCAACTCTTTGAACTCCTCCCCCTGCCCTGCCCTGCCCCAGTCATAAGACTATGATGTCATGGTACAGTAGAGACAAACAGTGTCGGCTACAGTTAGCTGATCTCTCTCTCTCTCTCTCTCTCTCTCTCTCTCTGCATCTCTGCTCAGCTACACAATGGCTTTTACAGGAGAACACACAAAAAAGAGAGTTGAAATGGAGCGACTTCTTTAAGGAAGCATACAGCAAACACAGAGCTTCATTGCACTGGCAGAAAATGCTCAAATCACCAAGGTTTATCTCCTGAGTTGAGGTGGGCTGTTTATTGCTGAATTCAATTTAAAGAAAGCTCTGACAGCGAGAGACGTTCCTCAGATCTGCCTTCATAAGACACCCTGTTTGATGGTCTCCTAGCAATGCCTGCTCTTTTCGTCTCACTCCGTTTTCCGCCCACCCCTGTGCGGTTCATTCCCTCCCTCCCTTCCTCCATGCCAGAGTCTGATGCAATCCTTTGCAGAGGGCTGTAAATCCATGCCTGCATAAGCCGTACCTCTCCTCTCTCAGCCTCTTGGTGCTGCTGGTGGTAGCTTAACAGTTGGCACACACCATGACATCATCAAGCTGCGCCTAACACAGCAAACAACATGACTGTACCTGGGTCAAATTAAGGGGGTGCTCTACACACAGCCTGCATTTTAAGCAAATATGTGTTAACAGGCCAACAAAGCTATCCCCTAAAAGGTGCCTCTAGATGAAAAATTCCTTTGCCCGGGTTTCAAGGACACAAACAATGCATTCTTTGCAGCCATCACTATCCAACAATCTGTTATGTAAGAGTCAGTTGTGTGATTGTGCACTTAGCTGGTCTTGGTAAATTTGAGAGATAGTAAATACACTGAATTTAGAAGGACTTTGCATTCCTGAGGTCATCATTGGTTAATACATCACATGAATCCAATTTAACAGCCCCGTTAGTGTAAATAACATTAAGTTCTTGTTCTCAGTACAGTGATGAGTTGTTCATCACTATCAAATAGATCCCACTGTGGGTGGCATTTTTTTAAGGAAAAAAAAGACAAAAACGAAAGAAAAACAAACATAAAACCCTAAGACAATGCAATTATTTTGAATGCTACTTTGCATCCCATGTAAATACTTTAATTATCTTATTTAGTTGATTTAGTCTATTTCACTCTATCTGACTTGTTTTTTTTTCTGTTTAACTAATATGCTGACTGTGTACTTAACGTGCTGACTTGTTTGTGTCTGTGTACAACTACTCCGCGTGCCTTTAATTGCCCCCCGGGGACAAATATATATTTTTTAAAGTGAATTGAATTGGATATAACGACTGCAACATTATGATAATTAATGGCGATGATCTCTTAAAAATGTCTTTCTCTCAGGTTTCCTGCACAGACATGAGTACAGTATCGATGTGAAGGGGAGACGGGTGTTTTATATGGGTTGGCTGCAGTCGCAAGATATAACCACGGCCCGCTTGGAGGTAGGGCAGTTGCTGCTCGATTTGACTTGGCGTGGCCAAAAGTACTAGTGTAAGAAAAACAGCATTTGGATGGGCACGTACGTTCTGTTGTATAGCTTATTTATTTGAACTATTAGAGCCTTCAAAGGTTTTATAATTGTTGATCAGATGTGGTGGTTGACCATCTGGTTTCAAGGAAAAAAAAGCACTTGGAAAACAAGACTGCATGCTGTAAACAAACATTTGATTATAGGACCTTGTGTCAGTGTTTCAGTCTTACCTTCTTCCCACCCTGCTTTTCCACCATGTCGGTGTTGAGTGGGAAGTGGTCCAGCTGGGGGGTTTTAGAACCCCCACCTTTGGGCATCGTTCAGCTCTCCCCACGCCAAGCTTCATTCACGCTGCCATTGCATCGTCATCAACCGTCTGGAACAAAGGGAGAGAAAAAAAAAGACGGTGGGGGAGGTTAGCAACTGACCACTACATTTCTTTGAAAACATTTACACACTGCCAGACAATGCAGCCATTAGCGGTACATCAAGCACTCTATTTTCAACCATTATACCCCTATTCTACAGGAAGAGCGGTTTGTGAGGGAGGACAGCAGGCTGGGTTGCAGCTGCGGCTGGCAAAAAGCTTAGCTGCTCTCCAGGCTGAACACGGAGATCAAGCTAGGTCTGCCCAAATACCTTTAAACATGCTTGGTAATCTGTGCTAACTTTATCTCAGCTTGCTTCATATCAAGAGAAACTCAAATACAACAGAGGCACCCTATTCATATCAGCTGTACTACAACTGAAGCAGTTATATACCAGAAATTAGGAATGACAACAGACAGACCAGGGATGATATTGCATAACTTCAATGTTGTGGGACAGTGAGAGAGCTGGGAACAGCTAAGGAATGTCTCCAGGAACGTGACTGGCACGTCTCAACAAAACTCTTAACAGCTACTTACTGCCATAGCTTGCCACCCTTGTAATTGTCAGCTTTACCCTGTCCTAATTCACGGCATCCCTCCCCCATAGGCGGTTACGAAGATCAGCCATAGCCAAAAAAAACAACAACTAGAAATCTGCCTGGTATGACTGATTGGTCTTAACATGAACTTCTGAATCATTGTGTTCAGTACAGTTTAATTTACTCTGTGTCTACTTTGACCTGTGTGCGAGTACACAACAGCAGAATGTGCATTACTATCCTCTGCCTTCCATCATGAATTGAGGCTTTCTGCTTCACAGGGCCATGAATTAATCATACATTCCATCCCTCAGTTCTCTCCTCCATAATGCACTTTCTCTACCGAGTGCGTCCAAGTATGATCATCCTTGTGAGTGAGTGAGTGAGTGAGTGAATGAACAGATGAGACCATGGCTGCACCCCCCCCACCCTGAGACACTGGCAATCCTATCTTCTCTGGCGCCACTTCCATCTCCCTTCCCCCTCCCCCCAGCCTCCTTCCCTTCCCTCTGCAGTTATCCTATTCAAAGACTGCTATTTATATCCCTCGAGTCAAGTCAGTCAAGTCAAGACAGCCAACCAGCCAACCAGAGAGGCACACAGCTACAGAGGATGCACTGCTCCTCTTTTACGGGTGTATGGAAGCAGAGACAGCAAACCACAGACCCTTTCCCTCTATCTTATTGCTTATTGTTACTCCCTCTTTGCTACTCCAAGGGCATACGCTCCAACCTCCCCTTAACTCCCCACCTCTCTCCACACCATACAAAGTGGCAGGAAGGTCGACTACTCTCAGAAATAAACAAACCTTGCAGCAACACACACACACACACACACACACACACACACACACACACACACACACACACACACACACACACACACACACACACACACACACACACACACACACACACCTCAAACTAGGTCAACCAGGCTTCGAGAACAATAATCGGCGCACTATTTTGGGACTACTATGATGGGCGGTTATAGCAACTGAGCCTTTTCGCTGACATATGAAATACAGGAAAATAATATTTTCAAGCTAGCAGTCACACAAAGGCACACACGGGGAGAGGAAGCCCTGTTCAAAAACCACAGAGCCTCATTTCCTTTGTAATTCCATCTCAATCAGAAGATACATTACATCTGCTAACAGCATGAGTGTGTTTCGCTCAGTCAGGTGTTGACGCCATTAAACGGTTGATTAATTTCTCATGTGTAGATGTGTTTACCTGAGGGTGTGAGTGTTTTAACCAGTTCTGACAGACTTAAGGCCCAGCATGAGAAAAGCAGTTAAAGTTTCCCTGCAATAGAACAGAATATCAGATATTTTGTGATGTAGTCAAGCTGCCATTAATTTGGTCATCAAAGTTTTTATTCAGAGCTCGACTGTGAAGGTCGTCTATTTGCCTTCCAAGTGGAGTGCACAGTTCATACCATGCTTTGGATTTTGAATGTAGAAAATCAGGTTGCTAAAACATAATTTATGGTATTCTTAAACAAAAACAGACCATGTAATGTAATGGAAACCAAGCATGGCTAGTTTGCAAACCACCACAAAAGCTACAACTGGGAAGAAATCACAAGTTTCAGTTAAAAATACATACTCTGGTGAAGGGACACAGAAAGTAGGACTAAGGAGAATTTTAATGAACATTGTTGACCAACATCAAGTCATCATATGGACTGTCAGACTGTACTGCAAAGTTTAAGTGCTAGAGAGGAAATAAATAGGCTAGCGGTGAGACTTTCAATGAATCAAAGGCATGAATACATAATGTTCACTACCTTACACTAACAACAGGATATAATTTGCAGTTAAAAAAATCAGTAAAAATTTTGATATCAGATATCATAAAAATATCATACCAAATATTCAAAAAAGGAAGTCAGATTTAATGTATGAGCAACTGATTGATTATCGTCTATTGACTGCTGACCACTGACCACTTAATAATCAAACTGACACAAGAAAAAACAACAGAGGAGCAGCACTGTGGAGTTTTAATGTTTTATGCATGACGTCAGCCAAGTTAAGACTTGGCCATGGAGATGATGACTGCAGAAGGAAGTGGTGAGAGGGGAGCCAGAGAAGCAATCTCTTCCCAATGAAGGACAAGGCCTGCCAGTACTACTATCCATCCCTTCTCTCTCACTTGTATAAACACACACAGTCAACCCCCCCCCCCCCCCTTTTTTTTGCAATGCCCCCCATTCGCCTTGCTCTTCATCCTCTCTATCCTCTGAGCCACTCCCTCTGCGGTCAGATAGAGGCCAACACTTCAGCATATTGCAGCATACTGTGTGCACACTCACAGATGCACTGACACACACCACAAACCTACATCAGGATGTTACGGTACCAGCTTCATTTATTGGGCAAAGATAACACTGAGGTGGGCTTCATGACTACCAGTGTGCTGTGATTTAAAAAACCTGCATGTCTTGTCTGTTACAATTTCCCCAATGGTGAAACTGTCATGCAAAATGTGCAGTGGCTCATCCAGTTCAAACATTTTCAGTTATGACAATGTGTCGCGTGTCTAGCCCACTCTTGCTCTTAAGCTAAATAGCAGTTAGCGATTTACTGGTGCCACCTCAGTCCTTGTAAAATGCTGCGAACAGGTGTATCAAGGCTGTCAACAATATACTACATTTAAATGTATAATCAAATAGGAGGAGAAAAAAACTGACACACGATCATGGAAATGAATATCTGACTGTGGAAAAAGGACAACACGACCCTGCTTCACTGATTGCACTGTAAGACGGACAGGAATTGCAAACGTCACTTTCATTGATTGAAAAGGAAATGTAGGTCAAGCTCAAACCAGCAAATGATTCTACATCAATAATCAGCAGCAGAGGGTGATTTGCACTTCGAGCAACTGAAAAAGCCCTGTTCTGGAATACTTCAGGATTTGGTCAGTAGAAAAAAGTGTCGAAATGTGGGATACTGTCGTGCGCAAGATATGAAAACTAGTGATATCGAAACAGAAATAATTTAGTTTGTCAATTTTAATGTCTACATATGCAGATCTATTAAAAGACAGTTTATTTTGGAATAAATATACCCACACAGGTAATTATGTCTTTGGCTGTGTCAAATTGTTGTTTGTTGTTTTGGCCAATTTTAAAAGCCCAAATGTAAATGAAGTCATACAAGTAGTAAAAGTGAATGCAGCCTTTTAATTTTAATGTCTGGGAAGGGCTATTATTGGTCATGTACTTAGATCTACATTATGTTATTTTCAAGAATAATGATACTATATAGAGTAAAATACCAGAGATGCATTCATATATGCATTTACAGAGGTGTGACGGTGCACCATGTAAGATGTACTGTGTCTTTATGAAAATACTAATTTTGTTATGGACCTCTGCTGCACCAAAAATGAACAAAAATGTAACCCCAAACCTTGAGGGTTCTTGGACCAATTTCTACCATATCAATTTTTATGACTGCAAGATATTTTGCTACAACGTGAACTCCTGATTATAAACAACGAAAAACAAAACATGGCCATGGGAAAACACAAAGATGTCAGTGCACACACACATAGCTGAACAGAAGTGAGGGTGCAGGTGCAGAGAGGAAAAGTAGTTGTTTGCACCAACACCATGCCACTCCTAACTCAAGACTGTCATTGTACACAGAAACACACCTCTCATTTTCCACATCGACAGCTGAACAACACAACAGCTGCAGCATGCTGCTCTCTGTCTGTGCTCATGTTGGTGTGTGGTGTGTATGCAAAAAACCCCATTGCCTATTGCACAATCAGATACAAATCAGCAGCACACTCCCTGGCAGTCAGTCAACTGATATCTCTGTGTCGGTTAACAGATATGCTACGGCTTACACACAGGAACATAAATGGTGAAGGAACTGTTATATAGGTCAAAGTGTCCTCATACCAGAGACATTTTTGCATTTTTAAGTTAATTATTTAATTGCACACGACTCCCTTTGAAAGTGACCACCCCTGCTCCAGCAACAGAATCAGAAGCCAGCAAAAGTACTAGAAGTACTATAGTGCTGTAAGAGATGGCCTGGCCTTGGTTTGTTGTTCTCCTCATATTCGAAAATGTTTGTTGGGTACAAACCCCAACAAACGTCAAATCATCATGATCTGAGTAGTTTTTTCAGAGAAATTAAAATTGTGAGACAAGAATGGTCATTACCACTTATTGTGAATCATATCACAATCACAATAAAGTGAAGATAATTGCAATATGATTATTATTTTTTACCATATCAAGCTGCCCTACTTGCAACATAAGAAATATGCATCTATAGGATGGAACAAATTGAAAGCAATCTTCGTTGCCATGAAGACATTCAGAATGGAATAATCCAAAGTTGCACTTAAAAATTGCTTCAAACAAATTATAAGCATCCAACACATCGTTCCACTACTTTATGGCTAATGGTAATAGCTAAATTCAAAGAATGTCTGAATGCATTGGGGCATTCAACGGCAAATGTTGTTGGAGTAATGATAGTGCACTCAGCACACAACAGCATTCTGTTAACACAAATGACTTTCGAGTCCCTCAAACCAAGGCAATGGGCAAATAGTACCAACTGAGTGAAAGCCACAGATACTGACGCAGCTTGCTGTGTTTTTATTCAGGACCATTCTTTCAATGGTCAAGTGTCATCCATTACTGCCTCCTATTTCTTCCCCCTACCCCTCCAACTCCTGCCATCCCCTGCCAATTGGATCACCTATCTGCAATCTTGAGTGACTACGATTGGACGTTATTAAAATAGAAACAATCGGCCAACCGTACTGCAGTGTCTGTGGGAGTCTACTGATATGCCATGCAGGAGAGGGGTCTATAGAAGGAGAGGAGCAGCAGCTAGCTAGCCTGTTTGGTGTGCAAATAAAGCCAGCCGGGCTCGGCTGCTGTCTCCTGGCAACCAGAGCCCAGCCTGGCTGCTCAGTCCCTGACCCGGTCCCATTCACTTCATTATAAACCTGCATAGAGAAAGAAGAGACTGACACGTGAACACATACACACACACAAACATGTGCTAACACGTACACAAATGCTGAGAGGAAAGATGCAGTATGTTAGAACAGGACGGGGCGCTTCCAAAAGGAGCAAAGAAAATAGCAGGATTGCTGTGTGTAGAGTGTGGTAATAAAGAGCTATGATTATATTTTCTTCCTGGAGATGGAGACCAAGCTCCTACATGCGCTTAAAAAAAGAAAAGAATATAGAAAAATATATAAGTTTAGTATGCTAGCCTATATACACTATGCTCCAAGAACTGCTTTTTGGGTTAATTAACACACTATTTGGATCTCAATCTTTCATTTCTTTTCCGTTTTAGAAAACAAGGTATCAAGCTTAAATGTCGATATGTGCAGTAGGTGATACACAAGGGCATCTGGAAATGACAAAGTATATTTGAAATGTGAGTGAGTGGGAGCGGTCCTATTATCCATAAGGCTCTAGAAGTAGAGAGAGCCAGAGAGCAGGAGAGGAGTGAGATGTGTGGAGGAAACCAATCACTTGGTCCGATTTTCTATTCTGGGCACGTTCACTCTCCCTTACACCTCTCTGTTCCATCCAATAACAGCTCAGTGCTTGCAGCCTGCCTGCCTGCCAGTCTGGTAAATCATGCCGTCTTTGCCAGTGACCTCGCAAAGATAGTGGCAGGCCTGTATATATATGCAGCGAGGCTGCCGGAAAGGCCAGAAACAATCTAGTGCTTTCTGGCTCTCTCCTCTTCTATTCCTCAGCTACATCAGTGCTCTGACTCATTCTCATTTCTTCCCCCTCTCCTCTCTGAGTACTTCTCTCTCATCTGCCCTTCTCTCTATTCTCAACATCTCTCTCCCCTCTCACAGGCGAAAGCCTGACATTGCCACAGCAACGTGTGAGCACACAGACACACACGCACACACAAGGAAAGCCTGTTGCCTAGCAACTTAGGGATGAGACAGATGCAGGCCTATCAGAGAAGCAAGTGAAAGAGCTGTGAACAGAGAGAGGGAACCTATTGATGGAAGAGTGCCCCTGCATATCAACCTCAAGCAATGAGGATTCAATCACTTTATGACCTTTGGATCACCGTCTGACCACACAGAGCTGTTTTACTCATTCACAGACTCACACATTATTTCTACAACAATTAACACAGATGTACACCTCTGTCTATAGTCGGTTTAAATCAATGTTTGTACATTTCAAAAAAATCAGGATACTGAAAAGAGAGTTTGTGCAGTAAAGCTTTATGTGAATTAACATATTCAAACTGTTGTAGTGAACATACTATCTTGCAGTATAATCAATATAGGTTTGAAGCACTACCATCACTACAACAAACACAACAACAACAAAAATGGCACTTCTAACATTATCTGATGCCACATCAGTCGCTCCACTTCTCTGGATAGCTTGGCCTTATTTTCACATGTTCTGACTGAGTGGCTGTTAAACAGGACTGATGGAAAGAACAACAGTGTTTGGTAGAACCATCTCCCCGTGCGGGCAATGTACCCAGCCTGATTAGGATCATTATCAGACAGAGACAAGCACAAAATGCACCAAAACAACAACAATTTATCTCAAAGGTGTCCTTGCTACCACAGTGCATTCTTTAACGAGTGATACTTTATTTCAACTCGACACCACAAATTCTTCTTGCCTGATACCGTAAGTACTCCAGTCAGAAATCGTTTGGCACAAGCTAAGTCTGTTATCTCTTGAGAGTGTGTGTGGCAGCACGTATAAAGCAGCTAGAAGGCTAGCCACTTCCAGCCTTACCCTTAAGCTACACCCACAGTGAGCAGCTCACTGAATTCAGATCACAAGACAGAAACAGTTCTGTACAGATAGACGTTTTTCAGTGCCGGCATAATCACGTATACAGCATGGAAATCTGGGCCTTTAACAAATCATTTGTTGATTTCATACTTTGGTCAAAAAACCACCAGTCATTTGGTATCAGCCCTTAAGGAAATTAACAAGTAAAACATCCAATGTTTCAAGAACTCTTTAAACTGGTTTGCAGAACATTTGGACTCATAACTCTACACAGCTCAGATCAGGATCAACATTTCTTTCATACTTAAGATGCTCATCTACTTCTAATCCTAACCTTTTACAAAATCTAGAACAAAGCCACACCATCCCCATGAAACATTTTGCTCCACCATGGCAGGAATCAGGAATATAAAACAATGAAGCATTTAATGTGTTATTGACATCTGGAGGAACTAAAGATACAGGTAGTGCATTATACAGCTATGCAGCATATAACATAAACCCAGTGGTTATTGGAAAGAAAGGATTAAGGATGCAAGTGCCTTAGTAAAGAATTCATCTCTGGCACAGAATAACACGTCTAGACACTTCCTAGGCCTGTCGCACCAACCACCTTTTGTTAGACAATATTTTATCAGGACGAATCATTGATATTGTTGTTATTTTAAGACAACTGTATGCCACATACATACATACATACATACATGTAAACACAACAGGCAATATCGATGGCAGCAAAGTAGAACCCTTCCTACATCAAACACTAACTGACCTAAATGGTGACTAAATAAACATCATACCAAGAAACAAAAATGCACCTCAGAGAGCTTGGATCCGCTGAAGATAAACAACATGAGATACACACATACAAATACAACAGGAAAAAGAAAACTATTCAAACACCAACGTGTGTTATAATTTTACACCTAAATTAACGAGTCAAAGCCAGCACCACAGACTGAAGTACTGTCCCATTCATCAAACAGCGATATGCAGCCGCTTGCATTTAGGATCTGATCATACCGGTGATGTCAATTAAAGACACAAGTGTTTGGTGCTCACAGCCTATGGTGGACATTGAGAGGGAGTCTTGGAAAACAACAAGGAAATCAGTGAACAGTTATCCACTGCATGTGTGTGTGTTTGGGTGTGTGTGTGTGTGTGTGTGTGTGTGTGTGTGTGTGTGTGTGTGTGTGTAATAGTGAAAAAGTTAAATGCCAATTTGGTTTTCATGTAGATGAGTTCAACAAGATTTGTTCTCACTTTGATAGCAAAAAGAGTTATTCTGGTGATCAGTTTAGAAAAAAAGGTTAATCGATCCCATGTGACTCAAAGGTAGCACAATACTGAATAAACAAGGAGAAGAAATCATCAATCATAGTTTGGACTACAAAGAGAAACCTCTCAAACTCAAGTACCTGCGCACAATCTGAATCTAAATAAAACATGGTAACCTTTATGAACAAGTATTGATAAGTTGGAGGCATGTTTTTTCTTTTTCTTTTAAAATAAGTATTCTGTAAAAACGAGAAATAAGTCAGGATCAGATAACTAGAAATGTCTCTGCTGTGTAATTGTTTTTAGTTTGGACCATCTGGACCAACAGCTGGAGAATGTAGGAGCTGACATGCGTCACGGGTCCCAGTCCAGATTTGAACCCAGAACATGATGGTTGTTCGGTATATACTTTAGCTCACTAAGCAATGAGGCCAACTGATCTGCCCATTATTGTAAAGTGTGCAAGGCGTTAAGATGTGTGTGTGCTTGTGTGATCTACATCATTATGCTTCTGCAAGAGACTGACAGATGATAAGTGATTGAATGTGTGTGTGCCTGCTTGAGAGAACATGAATGAGTGAGTGTGTATGTGTACAAGTAAGTGTGTATGGTAGTAGAATGTGAGGCACGGTGACTGGATCTACATTAATTAAGGATTACGTGAGGAGGTAAAAATAAATGCAGAGCAGAGGGAGAAAGCCTGGATGGATAATGAACAGAGCCAGAGAGGCAAGGGAGGAGAGGCACAGAGGGTGGATATGACCTTTCCACAGATGAGCATTATAATGGCTAACAAACAGACACACACACACACACACACACGTAAAAACTGCCGTCATCTAAAAAGCATCCCACTTTTGAAGCAGACTGTATGCCAGGATACTATTCTGACAAAAGTTCTGATTAAAATGCTGTACCAGTCTCATACAAAGGGACAGATACACCAGACCCTCAACGCTGTTTTTGCGCAGATTTAATCTGCCTGTCGTATGGCTGCACATGGCTACAACAGTCTTTACACATTCTTTATCTCTTGCACCAGGCGCTCTTTTTTCTTGGGTAAAGAAGATCTGTTTAAAGGATAATGATTAGGCTCTCAGTAGGCCATTTGTTTTTTTCCCTTCACAAAGTCTCTCTTGCACACGCCTACTGAAGCCTGCTTCATTAAGACCTGTCGTCGGTTTTCTTGGCTTTTTATTGTTTCTTCTGATTTCAGCATTTGATTCATGCTCATATTCTTGCCACAATAATCACTATATAACTGTATGTTATTGCATTACATTAATTTTGCAGGCACAGCTGTGCAAGGTGTTATTACAAACAGAATGAATCTCCGACAGAATGAAAGCTAGAAGACTACAACAAAGAAAATACGTTTTCACATCAGTCTTCACAGTTATGCTATGTATGTTTTTTATCACAATAAAGGCGAAGATATTCTATATATTCATCAGTCCAACTGAATACCTTGTCTTGCTGGAAAACAAGGCCCAAGACTTGTGGGTCGATGTCCAGGGAGACATCTTCGGGAGATTTTTCTAAGCATGTCTAAGTACCTCTAAACGAATGAACCACTGAACTGGGAAACATCAACAACGGAGCAGTGCTTCACATGCTTTTGCCATCATTGGCTGGCTAACAAGAAATACACATGGAAAACATGCAGCAAACAATCACTGGATAGCTATGGCATATTTTGAACAACAAATCCATGCTGGAAGCCAGTGGAAAAGTGCTAGATAGAAGTTGGAATAGCATGGAACTGACAGATAACAGAGCTAACACAGCTTACAGCTAAACATAGCGGGACTGCGAATATCTGTTCAGAGGAACGTGAAGCAAATTGCAGTTTGATTTGACAACAGATCTCGTTTACAGTAAATGTAGAAGTACTTCAGCTGAGTACAGTTCAGAGGAAAACCTACTTCAAATACCAATACCTTTAACTAACAAGTATAAATGATAATGTTGATGAATGTTCTCAGTCATCCATGTCATGGTAATTATTAGTGCTATATCATAGGTAACTACAGATATTTGACCTACGATATAGCATTTAGAATATTAATGATAATAAAAAAGTAGAGAAACAAAAATGTATTTCATGTTCATAAATCTAGACTGGTGCACTAGTGATCCTAGCAGAATAAAATAATCTGGAACCCTGGAGTTCGGAAGTAAAACGTCCCTGAAATGTATAACTGGCTGGGTCAACTTTAGCTTAGTAAAAATAGATGTCACTTGTTTAATTTGAATCGTGAATCATACCTATTCTCTAAAAAAAATGTCTTTCTGTTATTACACAGGGACCAGAAGGTGGGACAGGCAGCTGACTTGGCACATGCGGGGACAAGGAGAACCAACAGCAGAGACCAGCCGCAGACAGACAGCCAGACAAGAAACCTGATCCCACCAATGACAGAGGAACGCAGGCAGAGCCAGAACAGAATGAACACATACAGCCATTCCAAATGGAGCCTCTCTGGCTGGGCCGGGGAGTCATTCCTCAGACACACACAACATACGCACGTGGGTGCAGCGTAGCTGGGGACCAAACAGAATGTTAATGCTGTCCTGGTGCAAAGGGGTGGAGGGAGGCAGGATCCCAGATGAATTATAAATCACTGGGCAGGGCCGGATGGAGGGATGGAAAGATGAAGGGATGAAAGGCCTGCTACTGCAGAGCACAGCCAGCTGAGGGCTGGGGCGGTGCCTGCTTTAAGAGGGGGCAGGGAACTGATGCCAGACTGAGGCTGTGGTGAGGGCATGTGCATAATCTTAATAAGGATATATATGTATGAATATTCTTAATAATAACATGTATGTGCCGATTTTTTAGGGTTGTGTTACACTGACACGTACACATATGCATATCAGCGCATGAACCAAAAGGTGTGTGAATACCATTGGAAAGTCTTGAGCAATCTCAGAAAAAAAAATTCTCCTTGAGATGATATCTCCAACCTGAGCTGACTAATATCTCACTTGAATACAAATTCAACTGAAGTTACTGATGCCATGAACAAACAAACTGTTAAACAGTACAGTGTCATCATCAAGAACAGTAGCTCTCTCCTTAGACTGTGATGCACCACTGCATTCACTCAGGTGTGGCAGGAATTCTTCGATGCAACACTGCCCTACTTTTCAACATCCTATTGACTGCAAAAACTGTCATTTTTGAATGATTTGAACAATGATAATATGTTTCCGGGACCTTATAGTCTTCAAAATTTTATCAACGCTTCAGTTTCAGGTTGGTGTTATCTGTGCAGTTCTGCTAGTGACTGCATTGCAACTATGGTGCAATAGATATCTTTTTACAATACTATTGTAAAAAATATCTTTAAACAATCTTTAACACTAACACTGTAAGTTTAAACTAAACTAAAAAAGTATATGACATTCTGATTTCCATTTTTGAATACGCTGCAAGAACAGAGATGGCACTTCCCACAATGGGGTGGAAAGATTTTTAATTCTTCGATGCATCGCAATTCTGTCTATAATGATTATGTCTCAATGCAGATAAGTTAATTGTAATTTTGAAACTGAAATTAGTTTGCCCACTGCAACATTCAGTTCACCAGCTGCAACACTCAGTTTGCCAGCTACAGGAAGCGCCTGCTGATTCTCTGCAGTACACGCATACGCACTGAACACACGTGTGAGTTGTTTATGTTTGAGCGGCAAAAAAATGGCCGATGGTATGATTCAAATTTAGTGAAAGATCAGAATCAACTATGGGTGTGCCATGTGCATACATGTAACACATCTTTGAATACATTGTTGTCATGAAACAATTGTCTGTATTTTAGCTAGCTAAAGAAGCCCTAACCTTAGTGTAGTAAATACTGATGATGCAGAACAAATAATCATAACAGTTAGCCAGACAAATTAACAACTGACCATGTATGGTTTGTCGCAGACCACAGTCACTCATAAGGAAACAACAATAAATAAACAAGAAATTCTCCAATTCGTGACTTGAGCAAGTGCTGTTCAGGGTATCAAAGGACAGTTTCACCGAGACAAGAGCCCTCCGAAATAATAAACAATAATTTGATACCCACGTTTGCTTTAATAAGTATTTAATAAAAAAACCCTTTTATTGTGAATTTTTCTGGGAGAACACATTTCACCGAATGGGAAAAGATACTGACCTTTTCCATGTGATTGTCTGCCATCCTCATCCTTTGATTATCAAACAGTTTTCATGTTAATTGGCTAATCAATTTATAAACTAATAATTTCAGCTCTACACTGTTGTAAAATAACATATCAACATAGATAATAACAAAAGAATTAACAATACAACAACTTCAACTATGATCTTCATTCTTGGCTTGCGATTCCGTCTGAGCCAAAGTTATGTGTGGCATAACTGAAGTCATGACACTGTTGGCTTGTAGCATTTGTGGCAAGATCCCAAAATATACACTGTAAAAGAGCAGCATAGCTTAGAGGGACACATACTTGCTGTGACCACACATCACAGGGTCCTCCGGCCAAATAGAGATAAAGGCTGAATTCTATGATCCCCTACACACTCGTCTCTGAGCTTGGGCTTAAAAAGAGCTGTCCAAAACCAGCTAGGAAGCACTGGAAAATATAGAACAAACATAACATCATCGACCTGCTATATAAAAAGACTGGATAGCAATGCTTCTGACCCCAAATCAGTGAACTGATCAACACTATGACTAGACAATGCTTGTCTAGTCTAGATCTAATGCTTAAGCCAAGCTGCACAACACAACTGTATTGCATGCAGTTTTGAACTAGCATCCATTTATCCCTTAGTATAAAGAGTGTGTGTGTGTGTGTGTGTGTGTGTGTGTGTGTGTGTGTGTGTGTGTGTGTGTGTGTGTGTGTGTTCTGGCTCTCCATCTACGTTTGAAATGAAAACTGCAATAATTGAAAGAGGCACTACCCTGAGGGAATTGTTCTTCCGGTGTTCACAAGGTATCACTTCTGAGCATCTGAGCCTACACACAGAAACGCACACGCACACGCACGCACACATACACTACCAGGCAACAGCGATCAACATATGTATGCAATTTAGCCAATTAAAGCTCTAACCCGTAACCCAGTGCAGCCCTACCGCAGAGGTAACACAAACTGTTTTCATGTGAGCGGAGAGAACACACGGAATAATAAAGGATGTATCATAATAACAAAGCAAAAAGGAGGTGTAACGTATATTAATAGAAAACAGCAGCGCTTTTCACTGCTTGGGCCATTTCCCTTTTCAATTCCACATTACACAAGGCCATTACCCGATGCAAACCTTTGATAGAAATTTAAGAACTCATGCACTCCTTTATAATGGTGATGCCATACACAGTCAACATCATCCGTTTGCTTGGTGGCAAACTGTTTTGTGCTTTTACAAAGAACAAATGATATCTTTAGAACATGCATAAATTGTAGCATTAAAACTATGTCTCTGCAAAATTGGTCACCATACAGACTGGAGATATTAGTGATTACTCAATGATCTCGTTCACGATAAAAAATTGGTGTGTTTTTGGTTTACAGGTGTGTGTGTGTGTGTGTGTGCGTGTGTGTGTGTGTGTGTGTGTTGCCTTGCTCTTTATGTTTATATTACATATTTATATTATGTATATTGTGTATTATGTTGGCACTGCACCAAAAAGCAACGCTGAGGAAATCCCAGCTGAGTTAAGTTCAGTCAGTTCTCTAAGTTAGCAGCTTGCTCAAGCTAACGCTGCACTACCAGCGCCAATGTCTCAGAGCGGCTCAGTGCAGCCTAGAAAGCAACACCAGAGACAACACAACAGGCCGATGCCTATTATGATGTCTGTTGCACAGCTATATTGCTGCAACTCTGATACCAACATTAGTCTTTAGGGACTAGCGGTTCTTTACACAAGCTTCAGACATTTTCAAAACAGAAGTTAAGACCTTCTAAGCAACATCCTATCGACTGGTGGAATGGAAAATGTCATAGATTCCCCTGGCTGGAAAAGTTGTCACAACAGTATTTGTGCGTCCCGGGACACCAGTTCCTCCTGTGCATCTGGTTTCTACCAACTGGAGTAAAACAAATCCAGAGAGACTCAAGTGTGTTGTCAAGAAATCAGATTAGCTTATTTTATCTGTCCTCTTCAAAACAGGCCCTTGCTCTTGGTTAGAGTCCTATTCATTGATACAACGTATAGCCTATAACTGCCATGTCCGCCATGCATGGTTAATCTCTACCTCATATCCACCAACAAAACCTGTAAAAATCAACAAATTATTAGCCAATTTTCATCTTTAGAATATTGTATAGTCATCTGTTTTATATGTATATATATATAAAAAATTGGCAGCACGTTTGAATGGGCTTTATTTGGTGTTTATTAGTTTACAAGTCAAGCTGTTCTTATAAATTTTGATTCCATCACCTAATTTATCTATGTACATTTAAAAAATATTACTTTGAGGAAAAAATGTTATTTGATAATATGAACCCCTATTCATTTGTTAAACTGCTTAAAATCTGCATCCCTCCTAAGGATAAAAACTGGTGAATGAGAATGCGTGTCAACATAATATTAAGAGTTTTAGAAACGTAAGAGCAATGGTGGGTGAGCAGCTTAGTCATCTCAGCAACAACAATGATTTTGGAGAAAGAATATGAACACAAACAACACAAGCATATTTTTTTTGGGAAATGAATGAACTAAGGCAAATCAATTAAGTGTGATGAGGAGAAATTACAAAAAAACAAGAACAACAAGCAAACCAAAGTTAAGCGCAAAGATAATGTAATGCTAACCAACACAAAGATATGGTTAAGGAGTTATGGATAGAGCTGATGCAAATATAGTTTTGAAGATATTGCTCTTTCAGTTCCCATTCAGCTGTCCAGAGGACGATCTCAAGCAGACCAAAGCAGACGGAGACCTTTGGGGTGCTCTCGTAAAGCTGCCAAACAAACTCCTGATCTTCCTCTCCTCTCTCTCAGCCATCCCCTACCCCCACGCTCCAGGGCTGGAATTTCCTGTTGATGGCCCAGTGCAAACGCCCACACTCTTGCAGAAAACTAACTTTGAAGATGAGCATGAGAGACGGAAGAATGAGAAAACTACAGAACAGAAATGCGTGTCATGATGGTGCCTTCTGGCAAAATCTGGAAAGTTTACACTGCTGGCACACTTTTCTATTTACCCAAGCCACGGAGACAGACTACTACTAAAATTACACACAAACAACGGTTGAAAACACACAAATGTTACTGAAGGGAACAGAAGTTGTTGACCAGGCTATAAAGGGGGTTGACAGTAATTAAGGAATATGGGACAGGAAGACAAAGTCGGGTGCACTTTACTGTACTGAACAGGATTAGACAGAACTCAAGACTAGAGACAATCTCAGTCTTTGCTTGGACTGTTTCCTGGTTGCTGAAAAAGAGTCACTTGCCCACTTTCTGTTCTTATGAGTGCGAGAGTGGTTGCAAGGGGGTTTGATGCTGTGAGGCAGTTCAGAGGACAAGGGGCGCATTGATGCTAGGGAAAAGGGAGAGATGATACATGTGTGTGAATGTACAGCCCCAAAACCCAGCCTGCTCAAGTTTCCTCCACAAAGCTTCCATTTTACCACGGCACACCCAACCCCCCTCCTCATCTTGCACACAGATGCATGTCCCTCCTCGGCTTCACCCCCCTATTGTACTTGCCCGGCAATTTAAATGCACTCTCAGCTTGCCTTTTTATGTTATAGCATAATGTTGCGTGTAACGGTTGACCACCATTAGGGCTTCTAGATACACTCTTAACTGTCAGTGTATGTGATGTAATATCGGAGTGTTTTCAGGAAGCACTGGAGGGGGGACAGGGTTGCAGGCCATTGTATTTTCTCCTTCACCCCTCCTTCTGTTTTTGTTCGGTTGAGTGACTCATCAAAAAAAAAGAAAAAGAAAAAAAAAAGCCCCTGTGCACTCTTTTCTCTCCCATCTGAGGTCTGGCCAACATGAAAGCAGCCCTGGAGAGATGAGGACAAAAGGACAAACATGTGACACGCTAAGGCCATTTGGGATCTGGGTCAGGATAGTGAACTGTTCCTCAAAGTCTGGCTTTCACGAGTAAACACCTCCTACAGCCTGCAGCCTCAGGCAGTTCATAATACTCTTTAAACTCACTCAGTCTCACAAGCAGAGGATTTTGTTGCAGGCAACTGAGTTTCAGCACATCTCCTAAATTCAAATTAAAAAATGGAAATTAAAACTTTTGAATTCACAGAAAAATCCATCCTCTTTGATGATGCAGACACACATGTGTCCACAAACATGCACACACACGTCAGGAGGCCACTGTGTGAGGGGGGACTAGTGTCAGAGCTGAGAGGAGCAGAAGGCAGCATTCACATGAAGATACTAGGCCATGTATGAAAGAAGCAATGCAGAAAGGGCTTCCCTCCAAACTAGAACATGGCTAATCAATCCTTCACAAGGATGATACAAGAGGTTCCTGTGATAACTTTGTCAGATATGGCAATACGTTACTTCTGGCTCAACCATGTGGATGGGGGACGTAAACATGCGTCACGTCTGTAATCCAAGTCCGGCTCGTCAGGATGGTTGTGTGTAGGCAAAGACAATGGAAGTCTATTCATCTGTTTCTTGTTTGTTTGTATTATTGATTATCAGCAAATTTGTCAAAAGTGGAAATGAGTCACACAGTGAGTAATAAATACAATTTTTAAAGATTCTCACAGGTTTGAGTTTCTCACTCCTTGATGAGAAATATAAGCTCACACAAAATGTGAGCTAACCCATCAACAGGTCGCAGGCTGGAAGACTAGTAAAAGCAAGTGCCACCAACAGATGTTCAGTGTGCACCGGCCTGGATTTGACCCTATTGGATTGTTAACATGGTCACGCAACGGGTCTGGGCTTAAAAGCAGAGAGCGCGTGTGATATTAATCTAAAATTCCATGAAGGTTTATGAATGTATAAAAAATAAAAATACCAAATATATTTGAAGATGAAAACCTGCTTATAAGATAAAGCAGAAAAAGAAAGTAGTAAGTGAGAGTGTTGAACTTCCACACTAATTACAAACTTAGAAATAAAATGCTTAGGCCTATTTCCAGATTTTAGTTTTTCATCTGACGCAATACTAAATCTGTTTGCTGCAGCTGATGGATCGAGCATCTACGTCAGAGTGAATGCAGTGTAGACAGGAGAAGAGAGGCAGGCGGCACTGGTATTATACATAAGTGGATAGTTCTTCCACCTTGCACTTTGTGCGAATAGCTTTGTCCACAACCAGAGAAACACCAGAATTAACACAGAAGACATCCTGGAGTACAAATGAAGCAGAAAACCAATTTCAAACATAAAATGGTGGGTCTGTAGCTCCCCTTGCCTGCACTCAAACTCACTTCTCTTACACAACGCTGAACGTGAGAGGGCTCAAGATAGAGCAACTGAGCAGGGATCCGGCTTTTGAAGCATAAAGGAGTGAGTCATGATGACCTACATAGGCTGTGGGGAGAGAGTGAGAGAGAAAGAAGGGGGTGGGAGAGATTCCTTCCGCATATCAAAGTGTTTACTTGGCTCTGCATGCGCCTTCTCTCTGGGAGGGAGGGAAGGGGAAAAAAAGGAAAGCATGGGGGGGGGGAGATAGATAACATTAGGATGGAAAAGAAAATGAAAGGACAGGAAAGAGTGAGTTAAATGACACCCCTTTTCCACTGGTCAAAAATCCCACTTAAAGCCAATAAGATTGTGCTTTTGTGTGCACTCGGCATTTGCAGCCAGGTCAACTGACTCTGCAGTAGACACAGGTTTTTATCATCTCTACTCTCTTTGAGCTTAACACGATCAAACGCTGAATTCTGCCATGTGAAGTGATGATGCGTTATCAACATCCGGTGGTGGCGGATAATAAGGCAGGATTTGTACTTGGAAATTATTCAAGGATGTTTTATTACTAGACACACTGTCGGAGGTGGAGGACCGTTCATTCTTATGAAAACTGCTCAGCAGTGTTTTAAAGAAGAAAAGCTCAGCTACTGAGCAACTTCTCAGCTATGAAAATACCTGGATCGCTGTCCGAGCCCGCTAACTTCTGGCTTAAGTTCAAATTATGATAGTGGAATGAGTCATTTTGCAGGGTTTGTGACACTCAAAAGAATTTTTCCATGGTTTTACAGAAACTGGGTCTCATGTCATTTTCTCTTCTGTTACAACTGATTCCGGCGCATTCGTGACACCAAACATAACAATGTAACACTTCAGATAAAAATCACGGCCAGGTACCTGCATTTAAAAAACCTGTGTAGTCCCGCTTATTTAGGCGGAAAGGCAGCATAATACAATAGCTGTCACTGTTGTTGCCTCCCTTGATCTCTGCACCTCATGACATACGAAATGCTCTACAAATTTCCCAAAAGCAAGACTAGCAACGACAGCCCAACATCTCTATTATCTGAACAGGCACACAGAAAACTAATATTAAACCAGCGTGCTTCTCCTGTATGCTACAGGCATTGTTTTGCAAGAAAATGATAAGCACTGCAATTAAAACGTATGTGGAGGCAGCGCAGTGTCTCCATGATATATCAGCTAGAATTCACTCCAATACCGAGGAGACTAGCAATATTCCTGGTTGATCAATAAGCACTGCAGAGAGAGATCCAGTTCCCTTTGAAGCTGAGCTGTGGATCTGGTTTCCTAATCACCTCCACCACTGCACCCTTTTCCTCCTCCTCTTTTGTCCCTCCCACAGATTTTCCAATACAATGGAGCAGTTTTCACACTACATGTGGGCCCGAGCTGGGTCGGCCTGTTTTGGGGAGAAGAGGGGGGAGTAGTAGCTTTGGTGAGAGGCACAGAGGGAAAGCCAAAAAAAAAGGAGAACAAGGAAAAGCAGTAAAACGGAGGAGAGGGCTATCATTCTGGAAGTGGGACAACACAAGAGCCTGGTATTGAATCTCTGTGCCACACAATTTGCAGCTGAAATAGTTCTCAGATCCCACTATATGGGGTATTAACAGTGTCTGTGGTGAGGCCCCTCACTCTACACTGGTTGTAATGAATGAGAATGAATGAGACTGTGGAATTAAAGTAGTTTCATGTGAAAAGAAAACCTCATATGGCCTCAATGGAAAACACAAAAGCTAGAGTCTTTTTTTTAGAATAATGCTGCCTAAAAGTATCACACTATATGCCTGTAAATATTCATTTCCAAAATGAAGAAAACACAGCACGCAGTAAGGGAATATAATGCAAAACATAGTATGTGGCTAGCTATATACTGGACTGTTACAGTGCATTGTTGGGAACACTGCAGTAGCTAGCTTTTAAGACATCACATTGCAATAAATTCATAAAGCTGAAGGCAAAGGACAAGCAAAATAACAGGAACAAAATTGTTAAAAAAAAACACACTAAATTACTGAAGAGAGAGGCAGTTTCCCCCCACTGTCTCCTTTCTCTCTCTTTCTGTTTTGTGCTGCCTCACTAGTAAATGCGGCCATGGGAGCTCTGCCAAAGAGCTGTAAACTGCCATCCACTAGAGGACGGCTGCAACCAAAACAACCAACTACGTCACCTCTCTGAATTCATTTCTGTCCACTGGCTCTCTGTCCCTTCACACACACACAGACAGGGATTATCTTGGGACATGTCCCCATTTTGACTCCCGTACCATAAACTTGAGAGAATAAACTACAGACATTAGTTGTGTTGCTAGGCTTATGCTCCAAAAGCCGCCACTTGTCTGTGAGTGGAAGGGGAGGGGCATCGGGATGGGCAAAGGCCTGTCCTGGTAGGGGAATTAGTGGCAAATCGAGTATGGCGAGTAACTTAGAGTGTGTGGCGTATGCGTGTGTTTTAAGGAGATGGCCAAGGAGGAGACGAGGTTAGGGGGAAGAGGGAGGACAGAGGAGGAGGCAGCTGGGGGAGGGGACGTTAGGAGGAGGGGAGACGTACTAAAAGGACTGGTGAATTATTGATGAGAGGCAGCAGGCTGGCCCTCGGTACTAATGCACGGAAACACATACACACACTAGGTGCACACAGGCATTTACACAGAGCGTGGATACTGTTACACATTACATCACCTCCTCCCATCTCTCCTTCTTTCTTAGCCACCACCCATAACCTCAGCCTCAATTTAGCTCGTCCGTCCTCTTGTCTCTTTACACCAAACTGTCTCCTGTCCTCTGACACGCCATCCATCTTTCACCCCCCCCCCAGCCTGACCATAGTCTGCTACTGAGTCCCGCTTGTCCATTATATAAAAATCAAACATATTTAGCTCTGTCGTGGAAATTCCAAATCAGGCACCAAAAAGAGCTAAAAATGATCTGAAATAAGTTATACTTGTGTTAAGAGTCACTGTGCACAATTTCGAGCACGCATACTACAAGATCGGAGTTCATGTAGAGGCTAGAGAGCCTCTCCACGAACATAGCTCCAACAACACTGAGTGCAGTCCAAGCATGGCACATGGTGGTGGACACGTCTATTCGACACAAACACAAAGGGGGGACTGAACCAATGCGACTGCCACCCCTACTCAGAGCTCTGGTGTGTCTTTGTGTGTGCGAGAACAGAGAGAGAGAGAGAGAGAGAGAGAGAGAGAGAGAGAGAGAGAGAGAGAGAGAGAGAGAGAGAGAGAGAGAGAGAGAGAGAGAGAGAGAGAGAGAGAGAGAGAAAGAGGGAGTGAGTGTGTGTGTCATGGGCCTGCAGGAATTGTTGTGTCTGAGACTGGGGAGCAAGGGAAAGCACAACGCTGAGGCCGAATGGAGAGGTAAGGAGAAATTAGGGAAATAGGGAAAGAAAAGATAATTGAGAAATAGTGTTCAGCCTGTTCTGTTGTTGTGCGTTCATCACAAAATGAAGGCAAGCAGCTTATTTTTATTTTTTTTTTGATAGCATGATGTTGTTGGAATACTAAACCAGATCCCATAAGAGCCTTAGCAATCAGCTCAGTCGTCCAAGAGACCCCTCCAGCCCAGCCAGAGAGAAATAACACAAACACATTTATCCATATTTATGCATGCAATTTCCTGTTATACTACCTTTCCCTAGACATGAACCATTTTTCTTACATAGCATCTCTTTGCCAAATCAGAGCAAGAGTGCGGGAGGATGGAGACAAGAAAAACAAGAGCATGCGGTGGTAATATCTCTTACAAGATCTCTGTGCGCAATCACTGTAATCGTTTGTCTTGTGCTGATGTAAACCAATATAGCTCAACAGTTAAAAACATAAACATTTCTAAGGACCAAACTAAATAAAATGTGTCCAATTTCTGCATGACGTGAGGATATCAATAAAAGGGAATCACATTTCACCTGAATTCGATATGAATAGTCAGGGAAATGGACATTTATTATCATTATTATTGTGCAAGATGATGTTTTTGAATATCAGGGTAATTTTACAGACCTGAAATGACTGGTTATTGTGAGATTGTAGCAAAGACAGATGGTCTTTAAATGTAAACATTTGCAGATGATACTGGTGCACAGGCATATATTCTCAGTTTCCGTATGTGCAAATGCAAGCAGAGCGCTGCATGCTGAACTGAGCAGAGCAAAGCTGACCTGCATACAGAGCTGCCTAGCTCTGCCTCAACATTGTTGTTGCCTGTCGAGCACTGGTCTGCCCTTCCCCCATTCCCCCCCCCCTTCTCTCTCTCTCGCTCTCTCTCTCGCTTTCCCCTCCCCCTGACTGCGGCAGGCAGGCAAGCAGGGCAGATGGTATCCTAGCAAGCAGAATGACCCTGGTGTTCCTGCCCCTTGTTTTGATCCTGCAGTCCTGATTGTCCAAGCCTAATCCTACACTAGCCAGAGCTGCTGGACCACTGCCAGCACTCTTATTAAGCACACAAAGGCTTTTCATTACAGCTAGGGTGCTAGCTAGCTCATCAGCCTACACACACTACCTCAGTGCCGTCACTCAGTGGTTTTCTTCCATCCATATTCTCTCCAGCTTGCCTCTTTTCTTGCTCACCAACTTGCTCTTTACTCAGAAATATTCAGTTTCAACAATTGGCCTCCATCTTTTCCATCCCTGTACGTTCTGCTCAGCTTGCTTCAAAACAGGCTCTCCATATTCGTCACCCTGCTTCTATAGTTTATCTTCCACTGATTTCTGATAAGCCTGTGAAAGCACCTTCCTGCTGTAGACATTAGAGACTGTGATACTGTTAGAAAAGCCGTAACACGGTAACTATGACAGATAACACATTTAAACCAGGGGAAAGTGGATTTAAATAGCACTGTGTATTGAATGTGGCCTAGCCACAATGCTTTAAGTATATGGAGTGTCAAGCTACAAATGAAACCAGTGTAAACAAGGTAGAATAATACCATGATGATAAGGACTGAGCAGTCATGGAATTTCTCAGCCAGTCAACATGCATGACTGGGACCAACTTGATATATGATGTAGGAAGAGATTGTTACTGTTCTGCATGACTGCATTTATTCTTAGCAGGGATTACTACAGGATAAGCCAAATTACTACACCCGACATGCTCTATCTATTGAGCAACACATCTAAAATTCCCCTTCCTCTGTCAATAATTACCTTTACTGCATGTCCCCTCTGGCTACGGGCAAAAACATCAGAAAAACAATGTAAGTGCAAGGTACAATATGAGCATGTTTACTGTCATGTCATTAAATTTAGGGACTGTCAGTTGTCATATCATTTGGCTAAGATTATTGACCAATATTGGCCTATCACAGATGTATTGATATTGGTGTTTATGTTGTCCAATAAGCAAAGATAACAAACCTTAATATAGAACATAAGGCAGAATAAAGATGCTCAGGGTTATAATAATTATCAGATTACCACTGAATTTTAACATTTCAGTACCCTAATGTAATTCTGGCGAAGGTGAAGTGAAGTTAAGCTGTTCTTTTTCACTGTTAAGCTGTAAAACATCCTGCCTCCATTACGTACATATCTTTTCATAAGTGTTTTGTGATTTGAGGGATCACTACACAGTACGTTTGTTAATGTATAAATTTTGTCTATTCAAGAATATAACGGCAGATGAGTCGATTGCTCCCCAATGAATGCATCGGCATCGCCCCCTAAAACCCAGTATTGGTTGCACTCTAACACCGTTACTCTACCTCTGTGAATAACCCGACCGATACATCAGTGAAAAATGTCTTTATATCTGCTGACTTATCAATATGGTACTTTTTTACTCCCCAATAAATGAGTGCAAGGTACAGCATGAGTAGATTTTATTGTTTTTAAAATCTTTCACTTCTTAAGAAATAACACAGACCACCCGTCAAGACAACAACCGACCTGAAAGCATTCTAATTGCTTCTACTCCTGATCCCATAAAAGAAACGATCAGTATTTTCATGTTCATATGAGCAACCTAATAGCCAAATTTAACAGTTTGTCTCGCATCCAACCATTAAAAAAAATCATCATTAAATCTATAAATGCAACCATTAATTTAGTGTGACCACAGCGAGAAGGCTACAGCTTGTAAAGGCACCAAATGTGTGGGGGTTTTTTAAGCCGTGCACTCTGAAACACTCGCTCATTCTTGTTTCCTCCTCAGCTTGCTGCTCTCTGTGTCTCTGAGCTAAAATCAAAGATTATGACTGAGAATTCTACAGCATGTTGCCTAGCAACCTACACAAGAAAGCCACACTACATCAGATCACATGAGGGACATGTGCATGCCCGTGCACACCCACCCACCCACACACATGCACAATATGATGGGGTATATGCTTCCCTAAAGCCAAATCAGAATGACTGAAAAATAGAAACACTTCATATAGCTTAGTGCATTCTGTTTTCACAACAGAGTTACAATTATGAGTCCATTACACCTAGATTAATGAGAAGAACATTCACAACTCTTTATTCCAAACGGTATTTCTACTACCATGAGGGGCAACCAAAGTTTTCAAGGCTGAGCTGTTGCAAGGCCTTGGAAAACTTCAATGTTATTTGACTTAGACAACTGCCTGCTAAAGCATGTTGCTAGGTGAGGAGAAACAATTAGTATAATGTACTGAGAAACAGGAACAACAACAGAGAGAGATGGTGAGTACGCGAGAAAGGAAAGCATTGTGAGGCGGACACTCCTCAGTTTGAAGATGGGTCATAAAGAGGGCCAGTTTAACACTTTTACAGCTGCTGTGTTTACCAACACAAAAGCTTCAGTGCATAGTCCAGTGCAGCGTTGCTCGGCTCAACCACACGTCATTTACTCTGAGATCCTTTCAACCTCAAATGTACAGCCTGGTTATAAATTAACCTTTTAGCTACCAGGCCTTTTTTTTGGGTCACACGTTGCTAGAAGACTTATTATAAGGATTCTCTGAGGGCGGTCAGCTTATCAGTGCGAACAGGTTGAGTCAATGCAGATGATGTAAGACAGCTTCAACCAGACAAGCCAACCTTCTGTACTTAAGAATCTATCAGGCTTAGCGATCAATAAGAATAGGCCCTCGCTTTGTGCTGCAGCTGCCGCATTGCAATAAAAGCCTTGCTGGACCTGACCCGGCAAAAGCTACTACTTAAAAAAAAACTGTGTTGGATTACTAGCAAACCCTGACCACTCTCCTTGCACAGCAACACACACCTTACTGAAAATTTCAGTCACATGCTACTTACTACATTAAACACTCTCTAGTAGCCATAATCTGCCCTGTGTTATGCTACAATCCCAGCAGAGAAAAGAAGTAGAGGCTTGTATGTGTGTGCATGCACGTAGATCTTGCTGCAGTACACCTAGCTGCATTTCCTCTTTTGTGACCCACAGCAGATGATTTCATATACGAACATATATCTATTGCTAGACACCTGTCTGTATATGAGAGCCACCTAAAAATATCCAGTAAAATAGGGGTAGCAACTCTCTACATAATGTCACAATTTCTGTGTCCTTACAGAAATTGAACAACGAAACCATATTACAATTTGAAATGTCTACTGTGAGATAAAAGTCAAACTCATCAATGACAAGCATTTTTAAAAGAAACATATAATGACATCAATAAGCAGGCTGCACTATTTTACACTGCCTCAGTTTTACTGAAAACACATCTCTTTGTGTGTGGCTTTAAGTGAAATAGTGAGAGATCCAGCCCATGAATAACTAGCGACCTGTAAAAGTGACTGCTGCTTCCAAGCCTTGCAGTTCTTCTTTTTCCCCTGTTTGCCTCTCTTCTCTTTCTCCGGCCTGTGACATCATCACCGCTCCAAAGAGGCGCTCTATATTTAGCTGTTCACACCCCTGCTGGGTATCACTACTCTGTCAATGCCTCGGCCGAGCTCAGTCTCCCTCCCTCCCCGCCTCAGATGGCTCATCTCTCCCCGTTAGCTCAGGAGGTTGGATGCTTTTTTAAAAGAAAAGGGAGGGATGGGAAAGGGACAGAGCTGGAGAGAAAGGACTAGAAAAGTTCTGAAAGGAGATAAAGAGGAAGATGTTCAATGAGAAAGACGAAGGGGAGGGTTTGGAGGAACAAGCAGGGTGGTGTGAATAGCTGTGCTGTAAATCAGCCCCTCCATAAAGTCTCCCTGTGAGAACAGCTCACGTGTAACCTCGTTACGCCACACTGTCACAATGTGCGTCGGCATGCTCACACACTTCAAAAAACACACCAAAAAATAAGCCCTGCAGAGCTCTACAATACTACACTGCACTCTTCCACTGCCGCTCAACGGTACATTATAAAAGACCGTGTGTGTGTGTGTGGGAGAGAGAGGATGGGGGAGGGTGCAGCGTGTCTGTGACTGGCATTTCAAACATCCTCCCTGCACAAAATAACATCCTGGGAAGATAATCTGTGAGCGTGTGACAATTTATTCAGGCTCACGTTTCTGCGGAGTGTGAAAGCCACTGAGCGGTAGAGGGGAAGTGCAGGAGACCAATGACTGTGCGCTGGTTACTTCTGCCTAGAGACGCTCAGCTAACAGTTTCAGCAAACACACAAAAAGAAAAAAAAAAAAGGACATCCAGTTTTATCTCATTTGCTCTTCAACATTCACCAGCTCACGCTATAGCTAGGGCATCTTAATTTTTTTTTTTTCACCCAATGCTTTTTCGTTACCCACATCACTGCTCACTCCTCATTCCACCCATCCCCCCTTTTGCTGTTGTTGGGGCTGCTCCGTAAAACTCGAGGGAGGCTGACACAGAGTGGAATAAGCTGAAGTGTGATACAGAAGAGGAGGGTTTATGGTGTTTTGGAGGAGTGAGCAGGAATGTATCTTTTAATTACCCTATTTCCACAGGGTTTCTATGCTTCCTGTATTCGTCCTGTGTCTGCAGGAGCCTGCAGGATGTGGGGGAGTCACCAGGGTCACCATCAACTCTGCTCACTTGGCCTGACTAGCAGCTAAGTTATATAAGCTGGTTTTAGCCGGTCTCTGATTCAGAGCCTCCAAGCAGCACAGGCAACACCGATTTACAACAGCCAATAATCCTACATTGTTTTGGTGTCCACTGGTTTTGTTCAAAAACAGTTTTCCTTTTTATGTCCTTTCTTGAGCCAGGGTTGTGACAACTAATAAGCAGCTGGTCATCAACCATGTTCTACACTCAACAGCTGTCAGCCACCCTCACCAGCTACCACGATGATGAATTAATACAACTCTGTGCTACTGTGGTTTTAAACCATACCACCAGGAGTAAGACCAGCTTGTTAGTGTTTGCCCATTAATTTCTGCTCTTGAGTAAAAACAGTGGCTGATTAAGTAGCGTTCCAGAGAAGTGGCAGTTAGTGGGGAGTAGCTCAGAGGTTAGGCTGGTCTAGCAATCATCACACACAGCTCTGTGGCAGAGCCCTGGATGGTATTTGGACATCCTTCTTCATAACACAACTCCACATGCCTCAAAGCTTACATAGGCTGCAATTATACTGACCCTAACAATCTGTTAATAATTACAGTGATAGGTCAATTACAGAAAAAACAACACCAAATGTAACACCTACATCAGAAGAAACTGATCCGTTACAGCCCAATCTAGTGCTGGGCGGTATGACCAAAAATGTATATCATGGTATTTTTCAAAATTATAACAGTCTCACAGTATATGACGGTATTTTTTTTCCATGCATAATCAGGTGTTCACAGCATTTTCTACTGGTTGAGAGGAATTACAATCCCCTTTTAGATAGAAAAGGCGGCACATTTGCTGCAAGGCTGCACTCTGCCTGTCTATCTAAAAGGGAGCTTTAATATTCCTTCTTTCCCAAAAAGCCGCCACGGCGTAGGCATAAACATGTGA